>NC_087397.1:13310000-13357500 GCF_031307605.1 Tribolium castaneum
CTAATTATGTATCACTTTAAATAGAAGCAGTTTATCCTGTTTGTTCCTTTGCTTACATAAGAGCACACTTTTATAAAGCGTAACTAAAACCACATATTCTGACACAAAAAAACGAATTACGTTATAGACTTGACGAGAACGGCGTATCTCGGACTCTTATAGGACTCTTATAGGAACAAAAAGTTTGGATTAAAACAAATTATTTTTTATTTTTGTTGACTCTCAGTCCGAATTGTTCATCAGTTCAAACAAAAACGGCTTATTTTAGACGATCTTTTGCCTTGAACAAAAAAACTTACATCGAACAGACTAAAAACATATAAATCTGGCATAAAAGAGCAATATATGTATCACTTTGGAAAAAGGCAGCTAATCATATTCGTTTCATTGCTTAAAATAGACTAAATTGTTAATAAATCTAACAAAAACGCTGTATTCTAACACAAAATACTAATTACATTATAGTTTCGACGAGAATAGCTTATTTGGAATGTTTCTATGCTTCCAAACGACTAAATTTTTATTACACAGATGCCAAACATTATGTTTTGTCCTATAAAAACATTTTATATTGCAGTTTGTATTAAAACCAAATATTTTCGTTGATTCATTGTTAGAAGCAGCAAACCTAACATTAAAGAATCTGAAAATTTTGTATTCGGACACAAACCACCGAATTTTGTATCAGTTTAGACAAAAACGGTTGATTTTCGACAATATTTTGCTTTGAACAAGAAAACTTATATCAAACAGACTAAAAACGTCTTATTTTAGCACAAAACAAAAGATTTGCGTTATAGTCTTAACGAGAGTTATAGTTTTGACCAGAACTGTTAATTTCAAACGATTGAATGCCCCCAAACGAGAAAACTTTCACTAAACAGATGCCAAACATTTTAGTTCGTTTTATAAAAACGACTTATGTTACAGTTTAAACAAAAACAAATTATTTTTGTTGTGTCAAAATAATTTATTTCGAATGATTCAATGGAGCGAAACGAGTAAACTTTTATAGGACAGATGCAAAACACCATATTACCACATAAATCGTTATTTTAAAGCAAAGTATTAGCTTTTGCACTTGTTCAATTAAAGTTTGCTTACTTCGAAGTATGTAGTCGTCCGAAATATTTTTTTTTGTCAAAACTATAACGTAATTTGTTCTTTTGAGATTGAATATAGTTTTCATTACGTTTTATAGTAGTTTACTCTACTCAAAGCATAGAATCAAACAGAGTAATCCGCTTTTGTTAAAACTGATACATAATTTGCTCTTATTTTTGAGAATAAGACGTTTTCAATATGTTTGATAAAATTTTTCTTGTTTATAGCAAAGAATCGTTTAAAATAAGCTGTATTTGCCTAAACTGATACGTAATTCGATATATGTGCATGGATACGAAATTTTCAGTTTCTTTGACGAGAAATTTCTTGTTGCAAAAGGTAATACTTTGCTTTAAAACAACGCTTTATATAGTAATATGTGGTTTTGCATCTGCCCCATAAAAGTTCATTCGTTTCGAATCATAAAATCGTTTGAAATTAACAGTGCTGGTCAAAACTATAACGTAAATTATTTCTTTGAGACGAAATTTAAAGTTTTCATTAAGTTTTATACAAGTTTACTGTATTCTAAGTAAAGGAGTAATCAGGATAAATTGCTTTTATCTAGTGTAATATATAATTTGCAGTTTTCAGCCAGAATAAGACGTTTTTAATCTTTTTAATGTAAGTTTTCGTGTTCAAAACAAAGGATCGTCTAAAATAACCAGTTTTTGTCCAGACTGAAACGTAATTCGAATTTCTGTGCCTGAATAAGGGGTTTTCAGTTTCTTTGATGTAAGGTTTCTGGTTTGTAACAATGAATTAACGAAAATAATTGGTTTTTATCCAAACTGTGGCATGAATCGTTTTTAAAAGGCGAAATAAGATGTTTTTCCTCTGTTCAGTGAAAGTTTACTCGTTTCAAAGCATAGAATCGTTTGAAATTAACAGCTCTCGTTAAGACTATAACGCAAATCTTTTGTTTTGTGATAAAATAAGACGTTTTTAGTCTGTTTGATATAAGTTTTCTTGTTCAAAGCACAATATTGTCTAAAATCAACCGTTTTTGTCTAAACTGATACAAAATTCGGTGGTTTGTGTCCGAATACAAAGTTTTCAGATTCTTTAATGTTAGGTTTGCTGCTTCTAACAAAGAATCAACAAAAATATTTTGTTTTAATACAAACTGCAATATAAAATGTCTGTATAGTACAAAACATGATGTTTGGCATCTGTTTAATAAAAATTTAGTCGTTTGGAAGCATAGAATCATTCCAAATAAGCTATTCTCGTCGAAACTTTAATGTAATTAGTATTTTGTGCTAGAATACAGCGTTTTTGTTAGATTTATTAACAACTTAGTCTATTTTAAGCAATGAAACGAATAGGATTAGCTGATACATAAATTTCTCTTTTATGCCAGATTTATACGTTTTTAGTCTGTTCGATGTAAGTTTTCTTGTTCAAAGCAAAAGATCGTCTAAAATAAGCTGTTTTTGTTTGAACTGATGAACAATTTGGACTGAGAGTCAACAAAGATAATTTGTTTTAATCCAAACTGATACCTTTTGTTCCTATAAGAGTCCTATAAGAGCCCGAGATACGCCGTTCTCGTCAAGTCTATAACGTAATTCGTTTTTTTGTGTCAGAATATGTGGTTTTAGTTATGCTTTATAAAAGTTTGCTCTTATGTAAGCAAAGCAACAAACAGCTTATATCTCGAAAACAGTTACTCCTATCAATTTTTATCTTTTTACTAAAATTAAAGCTGATAAAATTTCCTACAAAATAGTTATTTGCATTTTTCATGTTA
This sequence comes from Tribolium castaneum, assembly GCF_031307605.1. Classification (NCBI taxonomy): domain Eukaryota; kingdom Metazoa; phylum Arthropoda; class Insecta; order Coleoptera; family Tenebrionidae; genus Tribolium; species Tribolium castaneum. Next base: position 13,312,858 of record NC_087397.1, read on the forward strand.
GACTAACCATAAGCGAGATATAAGTTTAAAAATTATTAATATTTAAAAAAAAAGTGCTTTAACAGAAAATGTCTGGTGATTTAAAATACACTTAATTTATTGGGTCCAATACTTTATTAGAAGAAAAAGGAGGTGACATATAAGTCACTGAAGTCTTCAGAGTCGATTTTAAATGCTGCATTTTCGTCTTCGTCTCAAACATTGAAAACTGAGTTACATTTTTGTTCAGTAACAGTTACAGTTTTTTTATTGGTTTTTTGCTTATATCTCGAAAACAGTTACTCCTATCAATTTTTATCTTTCTTTCAAAATTAAAGCTGATAAAATTTCCTACAAAATAGTTATTTGCATTTTTCTTGTAGGACCAACCATAAGCGCGTTATAGAGTTGGATATAAATAATCTTTAACAAAAATTTACTTTAAAATAAAATGTTTGAAAAACCGAAATTAAACTAAATTAATTAAGACTAACACTTTAGTAGAGGAAAAAGGAGAAAACATAAAAATCACCAAAGTCTTGAGAGTCGTTTTTAGTCGTCATATTAATAACAATAACATTAATAATAATAATACTAATATTACTAAATTTGCTTATATGCAAGCGCTTAATTAAGGTAACAGTTTCTTGCTTATATTTCGTAAACAGTTACTCCTATCAATTTTTATCTTTTTACTAAAATTAAAGCTGATAAAATTTCCTACAAAATAGTTATTTGCATTTTTCTTGTAGGACCAAGCATAAACGAGTTATAGAGTTAGATATAAATAATATTTAACAAAAATTTGCTTTAATATAAAATGCTTGAAAAACCGGAATTAAACTAATTTAATTGTGTCTAACACTTTAGTAGAGGAAAAAGGAGAAGACATAAAAGTCACCATATGTTTCAGAGTCGTCTTTAGTCGTCATATTAATAACAATAACATTAATAATAATAATACTAATAGTACTAAACTTGCATAAATGCAAACGCTTAATTAAGGTAACAGTTTTTTGGTTTCTTGCTTATATCTTGAAAACAGTTACTCCTATTAATTTTTATCTTTTTACTAAAATTAAAGCTGATAAAATTTCCTACAAAATAGTAATTTGAATTTTTCATGTAGGACTAACCATAAGCGAGATGTAAGTTTGAAAATAATTAATATTTAAAAAAAGTGTTTTAACAGAAAATGTCTTGTGATTTAAAATACACTTAATTTAATGGGTCCAATACTTTATTAGAAGAAAAAGGAGGCGACCTAAAATTCACTGAAGTCTTCAGAGTCGATTTTAAATGCTGCATTTTCGTCTTTGTCTCAAACATTGAAAACTGAATTACATTTTTGTTTAGTAACAGTTACAGTTTTCTTATTGGTTTTTTGCTTATATCTCGAAAACAGTTACTCCTATCAATTTTTATCTTTTTTTCAAAATTCAAGCTGATAAAATTTCCTACAAAATAGTTATTTGCATTTTTCTTGTAGGACCAACCATAAGCGCGTTATAGAGTTGGATATAAATAATCTTTAACAAAAATTTGCTTTAAAATAAAATGTTTGAAAAACCGAAACTAAACTAAATTAATTAAGACTAACACTTTAGTAGAGGAAAAAGGAGAAGACATAAAAGTCACCAAAGTGTTGAGAGTCGTTTTTAGTCGTCATATTAATAACAATAACATTAATAATAATAATACTAATATTACTAAATTTGCTTATATGCAAGCGCTTAATTAAGGTAACAGTTTCTTGCTTATATTTCGAAAACAGTTACTCCTATCAATTTTTATCTTTTTACTAAAATTAAAGCTGATAAAATTTCCTACAAAATAGTTATTTGCATTTTTTATGTAGGACTAACCATAAGCGAGATATAAGTTTGAAAATAATTAATATTTTAAAAAAATTGCTTTAACAGAAAATGTCTTGTGATTTAAAATACACTTAATTTAATGGGTCCAATACTTTATTAGAAGAAAAAGGAGGTGACCTAAAAGTCACTGAAGTTTTCAGAGTCGATTTTAAATGCTGCATTTTCGTCTTTGTCTCAAACATTGAAAACTGAATTACATTTTTGATCAGTAACAGTTACAGTTTTCTTATTGGTTTTTTGCTTATATTTCGAAAACAGTTACTCCTATCAATTTTTATCTTTTTACTAAAATTAAAGCTGATAAAATTTCCTACAAAATAGTAATTTGCATTTTTCATGTAGGACTAACCATAAGCGAGATGTAAGTTTGAAAATAATTAATATTCAAAAAAAAAGTGCTTTAACAGAAAATGTCTTGTGATTTAAAATACACTTAATTTAATGGGTCCAATACTTTATTAGAAGAAAAAGGAGGTGACTTAAAAGTCACTGAAGTCTTCAGAGTCGTTTTTAAATGCTGCATTTTCGTCTACGTCTCAAACATGGAAAACTGAATTACATTTTTGTTCAGTAACAGTTACAGTTTTCTTATTGGTTTTTTGCTTATATCTCGAAAACAGTTACTCCTATCAATTTTTATCTTTTTTTCAAAATTCAAGCTGATAAAATTTCCTACAAAATAGTTATTTGCATTTTTCTTGCAGGACCAACCATAAGCGCGTTATAGAGTTGGATATAAATAATCTTTAACAAAAATTTGCTTTAAAATAAAATGTTTGAAAAACCGAAACTAAACTAAATTAATTAAGACTTACACATTAGTAGAGGAAAAAGGAGAAGACATAAAAGTCACCAAAGTCTTGAGAGTCGTTTTTAGTCGTCATATTAATAACAATAACATTAATAATAATAATACTAATGTTACTAAATTTGCTTATATGCAAGCGCTTAATTAAGGTAACAGTTTCTAGCTTATATTTCGAAAACAGTTACTCCTATCAATTTTTATCTTTTTACTAAAATTAAAGCTGATAAAATTTGCTACAAAATAGTTATTTGAATTTTTTACGTAGGACTAACCATAAGCGAGATATAAGTTTGAAAATAATTAATATTAAAAAAAAAAGTGCTTTAACAGAAAATGTCTTGTGATTTAAAATACACTTAATTTATTGGGTCCAATACTTTATTAGAAGAAAAAGGAGGTGACATAAAAGTCACTGAAGTCTTCAGAGTCGTTTTTAAATGATGCATTTTCGTCTTCGTCTCAAACATTGAAAACTGAATTACATTTTTGATCAGTAACAGTTACAGTTTTCTTATTGGTTTTTTGCTTATATTTCGAAAACAGTTACTCCTATCAATTTTTATCTTTTTACTAAAATTAAAGCTGATAAAATTTCCTACAAAATAGTAATTTGCATTTTTCATGTAGGACTAACCATAAGCGAGATGTAAGTTTGAAAATAATTAATATTCAAAAAAAAAGTGCTTTAACAGAAAATGTCTTGTGATTTAAAATACACTTAATTTAATGGGTCCAATACTTTATTAGAAGAAAAAGGAGGTGACTTAAAAGTCACTGAAGTCTTCAGAGTCGTTTTTAAATGCTGCATTTTCGTCTACGTCTCAAACATGGAAAACTGAATTACATTTTTGTTCAGTAACAGTTACAGTTTTCTTATTGGTTTTTTGCTTATATCTCGAAAACAGTTACTCCTATCAATTTTTATCTTTTTTTCAAAATTCAAGCTGATAAAATTTCCTACAAAATAGTTATTTGCATTTTTCTTGCAGGACCAACCATAAGCGCGTTATAGAGTTGGATATAAATAATCTTTAACAAAAATTTGCTTTAAAATAAAATGTTTGAAAAACCGAAACTAAACTAAATTAATTAAGACTAACACATTAGTAGAGGAAAAAGGAGAAGACATAAAAGTCACCAAAGTCTTGAGAGTCGTTTTTAGTCGTCATATTAATAACAATAACATTAATAATAATAATACTAATGTTACTAAATTTGCTTATATGCAAGCGCTTAATTAAGGTAACAGTTTCTAGCTTATATTTCGAAAACAGTTACTCCTATCAATTTTTATCTTTTTACTAAAATTAAAGCTGATAAAATTTGCTACAAAATAGTTATTTGAATTTTTTACGTAGGACTAACCATAAGCGAGATATAAGTTTGAAAATAATTAATATTAAAAAAAAAAGTGCTTTAACAGAAAATGTCTTGTGATTTAAAATACACTTAATTTATTGGGTCCAATACTTTATTAGAAGAAAAAGGAGGTGACATAAAAGTCACTGAAGTCTTCAGAGTCGTTTTTAAATGATGCATTTTCGTCTTCGTCTCAAACATTGAAAACTGAATTACATTTTTGTTTAGTAACTGTAACAGTTTTCACTTTGGTTTTTTGCTTATATCTCGAAAACAATTACTCCTATCAATTTTTATCTTTCTTTCAAAATTAAAGCTGATAAAATTTCCTACAAAATAGTTATGTGCATTTCTTTTGTAAGACTAACCATAAGCGAGTTATAGAGTTGGATATAAATAATCTTTAACAAAAATTTGCTTTAAAATAAAATGTTTGAAAAACCCAAATTAAACTAAATTAATTGAGTCTAACACTTTAGTATAGGAAAAAGGAGAAAACATAAAAGGCACCAAAGTCTTCAGAGTCGTTTTTGGTCGTCATATTAATAACAATAACATTAATAATAATAATACAAATAGTACTAAATTTGCTTATATGCAAGCGCTTTATTAAGGTAACAGTTTTTTGGTTTCTTGCTTATATCTCGAAAACAGTTACTCCTATCAACTTTTATCTTTTTACTAAAATTAAAGCTGATAAAATTTCCTACAAAATAGGTATTTGCATTTTTCTTGTAGGACCAAGTTTAAGCGAGTTATAAAGATGGATATAAATAATATTTAACAAAAATTTGCTTTAAAATAAAATGTTTGAAATACTGAAATTAATCTAAATTAATTGTGTCTAACACTTTAGTAGAGGAAAAAGGAGGAGACATAAAAGTCACAAAAGGTTTCAGAGTCGTCTTTAATCGTCATACTAATAACAATAACATTAATAATAATAATACTAATAGTACTAAATTTGCTTGTATGCAAACGCTTAATTAAGGTGACAGTCTTTTGGTTTCTTGCTTATATCTCGAAAACAGTTACTCCTATCAATTTTTATCTTTTTACTAAAATTAAAGCTGATAAAATTTCCTACAAAATAGTTTTTTGCATTTTTCATGTAGGACTAACCATAAGCGAGATATAAGTTTGAAAATAATCAATATTTAAAAAAAAAGTGCTTTAACAAAAAATGTCTTGTGATTTAAAATACACTTAATTTATTGGGTCCAATAGTTTATTAGAAGAAAAAGGAGGTGACTTAAAAGTCACTGAAGTCTTCAGAGTCGTTTTTAAATGCTGCATTTTCGTCTACGTCTCAAACATGGAAAACTGAATTACATTTTTGTTCAGTAACAGTTACAGATTTCTTATTGGTTTTTTGCTTATATCTCGAAAACATTTACTCCTATCAATTTTTATCTTTTTTTCAAAATTCAAGCTGATAAAATTTCCTACAAAATAGTTATTTGCATTTTTCTTGTAGGACCAACCATAAGCGAGTTATAGAGTTGGATATAAATAATCTTTAACAAAAATTTGCTTTAAAATAAAATGTTTGAAAAACCGAAATTAAACTAAATTAATTAAGACTAACACTTTAGTAGAGGAAAAAGGAGAAGACATAAAAGTCACCAAAGTCTTGAGAGTCGTTTTTAGTCGTCATATTAATAACAATAACATTAATAATAATAATACTAATATTACTAAATTTGCTTATATGCAAGCGCTTAATTAAGGTAACAGTTTCTTGCTTATATCTCGAAAACAGTTCCTTCTATCAATTTTTATTTTTTTACTAAAATTAAAGCTGATAAAATTTCCTACAAAATAGTTATTTGCATTTTTCATGTAGAACTAACCATAAGCGAGATATAAGTTTGAAAATAATTAATAATTAAAAAAAATGTGCTTTAACAAAAAATGTTTTGTGATTTAAAATACACTTAATTTATTGGATCCAATACTTAATTAGAAGAAAAAGGAGGTGACAGTAAATGCTGCATTTTCGTCTTCGTCTCAAACATTGAAAACTAAATCACATTTTTGTTCAGTAAATTACAGTTTTCACTTTGGTTTTTTGCTTATATCTCGAAAACAGTTACTCCTATCAATTTTTATTTTTCATTCAAAATTAAAGCTGATAAAATTTCCTACAAAATAGTTATTTGCATTTTTCTTGTAGGACCAACCATAAGCGAGTTATAGAGTTGGATATAAATAATATTTAACAAAAATTTGCTTTAAAATAAAATGTTTGAAAAACTGAAATTAAACTAAATTAATTGTGTCTAACACTTTAGTAGTGGAAAAAGGAGAAGACATAAAAGTCACTGAAGTTTTTAGAGTCGTTTGTAAATGCTGCATTTTCGTCTTCGACGACAGTTACTGAACAAAAATGTAATTCAGTTTTCAATGTTTGAGACGAAGACGAAAATGCAGCATTTACTGTCACCTCCTTTTTTTTCTAATTAAGTATTGGACCCAATAAATTAAGTGTATTTTAAATCACAAGACATTTTCTGTTAAAACTCATTTTTAATTATTAATTATTTTCAAACTTATATCTCGCTTATGGTTAGTTCTACATGAAAAATGCAAATAACTATTTTGTAGGAAATTTTATCTCCTTTAATTTTGGTGAAATGGTAAAAATTGATAGGAGTAACTGTTTTAGAGATATAAGCAAAAAACAAAAAAACTGTTACCTTAATTAAGCGCTTGGATATAAGCAAATATAGTACTACTAGTATTGTTATTATAAATGTTATTGTAATTAATATGACGACTAAAGACAACTCTAAGACTTTAGTGACTTTTATGTCTCCTCCTTTTTCCTCTACTAAAGTGTTAGACACAATTAATTTAGTTCAATTTCAGTTTTTCAAACATTTTATTTTAAAGCAAATTTTTGTTAAATATTAAAAACTATAAAATGGCTTAGATTGCCTAAAAACACAGATCACACATGATCTTTTGCATATAAATGAAAAAACGCTCATGTAACACAAAATAAGCTCCATTTTTCCTTATTAAAAGTATTATTATTATTATTATTATTATTATTATTATTATTATTATTATTAAAATTATTATTATTATTATTATTATTAAAATTATTATTATTATTATTATTATTATTATTATTATTATTATTATTATTAACTTTTGTATAGTAAATGTTTTTATACCAGTTTTAAAATGAGTTATTAATTTTAGACAATTTCTTGCCTAAAAACACAGATCACAGATGATCTCTTGCATAGAAATGAGAAAACGCTCATATAACACAAAATAAGCTTCATTTTTGCTTAGAAATCTAAGCTTACTTTTATTACTACTATTATTATTTTTATTATTATTATTATTATTATTATTATTATTATTATTATTATTATTATTATTATTATTATTATTATTATTATTATTATTATTATTATTATTATTAATATTATTATTATAAAAACCGATTATAACTTTTGTATAGTAAATGTTTTTATACCAGTTTTAAAATGAGTTATTAATTTTAGACAATTTCTTGCCTAAAAACACAGATCACAGATGATCTCTTGCATAGAAATGAGAAAACGCTCAGATAACACAAAATAAGCTTCATTTTTCTTTATTAAAAGTATTATTATTATTATTATTACATTGGTTACTATTACTATTATTAATATTATTATTATTATTATTAACTTTTGTATAGTAAATGTTTTTATACCAGTTTTAAAATGAGTTATTAATTTTAGACAATTTCTTGCCTAAAAACAGATCACAGATGATTTCTTGCATAGAAATTAGAAAACGCTCATATAACACATAAAATAAGCTTCATTTTTGCTTAGAAAACTAAGCTTACTTTTATTACTATTATTATTATTATTATTATTATTATTATTATTATTATTATTATTATTATTGTTATTATTATTATTATTATTATTATTATTAAAAAATTATATTAAACAGACAGAAAACGTCGTATTCTGACACAAAAAAACGAATTACGTTATAGACTTGACGAGAGCGGCGTATCTCGAACTCTTATAGGACTCTTATAGGGTCAAAAAGTATCTGTTTGGATTAAAACAAATTATTTTTGTTGTCTCTCAGTCTGAATTGTTCATCAGTTCAAACAAAAACGGCTTATTTTAGACGATCTTTTGCTTTGAACAAGAAAACTTACATCGAACAGACTAAAAACGTATTAATCTGGCATAAAAGAGCAATTTATGTATCACTTTGGATAAAGGCAGCTAATCCTATTCGTTTCATTGCTTAAAATAGACAAAATTGTTAATAAATCTAACAAAAACGCTGTATTCTAGCACAAAATACTAATTACATTATAGTTTCGACGAGAATAGCTTATTTGGAATGATTCTATGCTTCCAAACGAGTAAATTTTTATTAAACAGATGCCAAACATCATGTTTTGTCCTATAAAGACATTTTATATTGCAGTTTGTATTAAAACAAAATATTTTCGTTGATTCTTTGTTCGAAGCAGCAAACCTAACATTAAAGAATCTGAAAACTTTGTATTCGGACACAAACCACCGAATTTTGTATCAGTTTAAACATAATCGGTTGATTTTCGACAATATTTTGCTTTGAACAAAAAAACTTATATCAAACTGACTAAAAACGTCTTATTTTAGCACAAAACAAAAGATTTGCGTTATAGTCTTAACGAGAGCTGTTAATTTCAAACGGTTCTATGCTTTGAAACGAGTAAACTTTTACTGAACAGAGGAAAAACATCTTATTTCGCCTTTTAAAAACGATTCATGCCACAGTTAGGATAAAAACCAATTATTTTCGTTAATTCATTGTTACAAACAAGAAACCTTACATCAAAGTAACTGAAAACCCCTTATTCAGGCACAGATACGAGTAAACTTTTATAGGACAGATGCAAAATACCATATTACCACATAAATCGTTATTTTAAAGCAAAGTATTAGCTTTTGCACTTGTTCAATTAAAGTTTGCTTACTTCGAAGTATGTAATCGTCCGAAATAATTTTTTTTTTGTCAAAACTATAACGTAATTTGTATTTTGAGCTTGAATATAGAGTTTTCATTACGTTTTATAGTAGTTTACTCTACTCTAAGCATAGAATCAAACAGTGTAATCCGCTTTTGTTAAAACTGATACATAATTTGCTCTTATTTTCGAGAATAAGACGTTTTCAATATGTTTGATAAAATTTTTCTTGTTTATAGCAAGGAATCGTTTAAAATAAGCTGTATTTGCCTAAACTGATACGTAATTCGATATTTGTGCATGGATACGAAGTTTTCAGTTTCTTTGACGTGAAATTTCTTGTTGCAAAAGGTAATAACTTGCTTTAAAACAACGCTTTATATGGTAATATGTGGTTTTCCATCTGCCCCATAAAAGTTCATTAGTTTCGAATCATAAAATCGTTTGAAATAAACAGTGCTAGTCAAAACTATAACGTAAATTATTTCATTGAGACGAAATTTAAAGTTTTCATTAAGTTTTATACAAGTTTACTCTATTCTAAGTAAAGGAGTAATCAGGATAAATTGCTTTTATCTAGAGTAATATATAATTTGCAGTTTTCAGCCAGAATAAGACGTTTTTAATCTTTTTAATGTAAGTTTTTGTATTCAAAACAAAGGATCGTCTAAAGTAAGCAGTTTTTGTCCAGACTGAAACGTAATTCGAATTTCTGTGCCTGAATAGGGGGTTTTCAGTTACTTTGATGTAAGGTTTCTTGTTTGTAACAATGAATTAACGAAAATAATTGGTTTTTATCCTAACTGTGGCATGAATCGTTTTTAAAAGGCGAAATAAGATGTTTTTCCTCTGTTCAGTAAAAGTTTACTCGTTTCAAAGCATAGAACCGTTTGAAATTAACAGCTCTCGTTAAGACTATAACGCAAATCTTTTGTTTTGTGCTAAAATAAGACGTTTTTAGTCAGTTTGATATAAGTTTTCTTGTTCAAAGCAAAATATTGTCGAAAATCAACCGATTATGTCTAAACTGATACAAAATTCGGTGGTTTGTGTCCGAATACAAAGTTTTCAGATTCTTTAATGTTAGGTTTGCTGCTTCGAACAAAGAATCAACGAAAATATTTTGCTTTAATACAAACTGCAATATAAAATGTCTTTATAGGACAAAACATGATGTTTGGCATCTGTTTAATAAAAATTTACTCGTTTGGAAGCATAGAATCATTCCAAATAAGCTATTCTCGTCGAAACTATAATGTAATTAGTATTTTGTGCTAGAATACAGTGTTTTTGTTAGATTTATTAACAATTTTGTCTATTTTAAGCAATGAAACGAATAGGATTAGCTGCCTTTATCCAAAGTGATACATAAATTGCTCTTTTATGCCAGATTAATACGTTTTTAGTCTGTTCGATGTAAGTTTTCTTGTTCAAAGCAAAAGATCGTCTAAAATAAGCCGTTTTTGTTTGAACTGATGAACAATTCAGACTGAGAGTCAACAAAAATAATTTGTTTTAATCCAAACTGATACTTTTTGACCCTATAAGAGTCCTATAAGAGTCCGAGATACGCCGTTCTCGTCAAGTCTATAACGTAATTCGTTTTTTTGTGTCAGAATACGACGTATTCTGTCTGTTTAATATAATTTTTTAATAATAATAATAATAATAATAATAATAAAATTAATAATAGTAATAAAAGTAAGCTTAGTTTTCTAAGCAAAAATGAAGCTTATTTTGTTTGTTATATGAGCGTTTTCTCATTTCTATGCAAGAAATCATCTGTGATCTGTGTTTTTAGGCAAGAAATTGTCTAAAATTAATAACTCATTTTAAAACTGGTATAAAAACATTTACTATACAAAAGTTAATAATAATAATAATAATAATAATAATAATAATAATAATAATAATAATAATAATAATAATAATAATAGTAATAATAATAATAATACTTTTAATAAGGAAAAATGAAGCTTATTTTGTGTGTTACATGAGCGTTTTCTCATTTCTATGCAAAAGATCATGTGTGATCTGTGTTTTTAGGCAATCTAAGCCATTTTATAGTTTTTAGGCAAGAACTCATTTTAAAACTGGTATAAAAAAAACATTTACTATACAAAAATTATAATCGGTTTTTAATAATAATAATAATAATAATAATAATAATAATAATAATAATAATAATAATAATAATAATAATAATAATAATAATAAAAATAATAATAATAGTAATAAAAGTAAGCTTAGTTTTCTAAGCAAAAATGAAGCTTATTTTGTGTTATCTGAGCGTTTTCTCATTTCTATGCAGATCATCTGTGATCTGTGTTTTTAGGCAAGAAATTGTCTAAAATTAATAACTCATTTTAAAACTGGTATAAAAACATTTACTATACAAAAGTTAAAATCGGTTTTTAATAATAATAATATTAATAATAATAATAATAATAATAATAATAATAATAATAGCAATAATAATAATGAAAATAATAATAATAGTAGTAATAAAAGTAAGCTTAGTTTTCTAAGCAAAAATGAAGCTTATTTTGTGTTATATGAACGTTTTCTCATTTCTATGCAAAAGATAATGTGTGATCTGTGTTTTTAGGCAAGAAATTGTCTAAAATTAATAACTCATTTTAAAACTGGTATAAAAACATTTACTATACAAAAGTTAAAATCGGTTTTTAATAATAATAATATTAATAATAATAATAATAATAATAATAATAATAATAATAATAATAGCAATAATAATAATAATAGCAATAATAATAATAAAAATAATAATAATAGTAGTAATAAAAGTAAGCTTAGTTTTCTAAGCAAAAATGAAGCTTATTTTGTGTTATATGAACGTTTTCTCATTTCTATGCAAAAGATAATGTGTGATCTGTGTTTTTAGGCAATATAAACCATTTTATAGTTTTTAGGCAAGAAATTGGCTAAAATTAATCACTCATATTTTAAAACTGGTATAAAAACAATACTATACAAAAGTTATAATCGGTTTTTAATAATACCAATTATAATAATAATAATAATAATAATAATAATAATAATAATAATAATAATAATAACAACAATAATAATAATAATAATAATAATAATAACAATAATAATAATAGTAATAAAAGTAAGCTTAGTTTTCTAAGCAAAAATGAAGCTTATTTTGTGTTATATGAGTGTTTTCTCATTTCTATGCAAGAAATCATCTGTGATCTGTGTTTTTAGGCAAGAAATTGTATAAAATTAATAACTCATTTTAAAACTGGTATAAAAACATTTACTATACAAAAGTTAATAATAATAATAATAATATAAATAATAATAATAATAATATTAACAATAACAATAATAATAATAATAGTAATAGAAACAAAAGTAATAATAATAATAATACTTTTAATAAGGAAAAATAGATCTTATTTTGTGTGTTACATGAGCGTTTTCTCATTTCTATGCAAAAGATCATGTGTGATCTGTGTTTTTAGGCAATCTAAGCCACTTTATAGTTTTTAATATTTAACAAAAATTTGCTTTAAAATAAAATGTTTGAAAAACTGAAATTAAACAAAATTAATTGTGTCTAACACTTTAGTAGAGGAAAAAGGAGGAGACATAAAAGTTACTAAAGTCTTAAATGTAATACAGTTTTCAATGTTTGAGACGAAGACGAAAATGCAGCATTTACTGTCACTTTAATTTTAGTAAAAATTTTAGTAAACAGATAAAAATTGATAGAAGTATTTGTTTTCGAGATATAAGCAAGAAACCAAAAAACTGTTACCTTAATTAAGCGCTTGCATATAAGCAAATTTATTACTAAAAACAACTCTAAAGACTTTGGTGACTTTTATGTCTTCTCCTTTTTCCTCTACTAGAGTGTTAGACACAATTAATTTAGTTTAATTTCAGTTTTTTAAACATTTTATTTTAAAGCAAATTTTTGTTAAAGATTATTTATATCCAACTCTATAACTCGCTTATGGTTGGTCCTACAAGAAAAATGCAAATAACTAATTTGTAGGAAATTTTATCAGCTTTAATTTTGGAAAAAAGATAAAAATTGATAGGAGTAATTGTTTTCGAGATATAAGCAAAAAACCAAAGTGAAAACTGTTACAGTTACTGAATAAAAATGTAATACAGTTTTCAATGTTTGAGACAAAGACGAAAATGCAGCATTTAAAATCGACTCTGAAGACTTCAGTGACTTTTATGTCACCTCCATTTTTTTCTAATAAATTATTGGACCCATTAAATTAAGTGTATTTTAAATCACAAGACATTTTCTGTTAAAGCACTTTTTTTTTAAATATTAATTATTTTCAAACTTACATCTCGGTTATGGTTAGTCCTACATGAAAAATGCAAATTACTATTTTGTAGTAAATTTTATCAGCTTTAATTTTAGTAAAAAGATAAAAATTAATAGGAGTAACTGTTTTCGAGATATAAGCAAGAAACCAAAAAACTGTTACCTTAATTAAGCGCTTGCATATAAGCAAATTTAGTACTAGAAACAACTCTGAAGACTTTGGTGACTTTTATGTCTTCTCCTTTTTCCTCTACTAAAGTGTTAGACCCAATTAATTTGGTTTAATATCGGTTTTTCAAACATTTTATTTTAAAGCAAATTTTTGTTAAAGATTATTTATATCCAACTCTATAACTCGCCTATGGTTGGTTCTACAAAAAAATGCAAATAACTATTTTGTAGAAAATTTTATCAGCTTTAATTTTAGTAAAAAGATAAAAATTGATAGGAGTAACTGTTTTCGAGATATAAGCAAGAAACCAAAAAACTGTCACCTTAATTAAGCGTTTGCATACAAGCAAATGCTTGGTCCTACAAGAAAAATGTAAATAACTATTTTGTTCGAAATTTTATCAGCTTTAATTTTGGTAGAATGATAAAATTTGATAGAAGTAACTGTTTTCGAGATATAAGCAAAAAATCAATAAGAAAACTGTAACTGTTACTGAACAAAAATGTAATTCAGTTTTCAATGTTTGAGACGAAGACGAAAATGCAGCATTTACTGTCACCTCCTTTTTCTTCTAATAAAGTATTGGACCCATTAAATTAAGTGTATTTTAAATCACAAGACATTTTCTGTTAAAGCCCTTTTTTTTTAAATATTAATTATTTTCAAACTTATATCTCGCTTATGGTTAGTTCTACATGAAAAATGCAAATTACTATTTTGTAGGAAATTTTATCAGCTTTAATTTTAGTAAAAAGATAAAAATTAATAGGAGTAACTGTTTTCGAGATATAAGCAAGAAACCAAAAAACTGTTACCTTAATTAAGCGCTTGCATATAAGCAAATTTAGTACTAGAAACAACTCTGAAGACTTTGGTGACTTTTATGTCTTCTCCTTTTTCCTCTACTAAAGTGTTAGACACAATTAATTTAGTTTAATTCCGGTTTTTCAAGCATTTTATTTTAAAGCAAATTTTTGTAAAATATTATTAATATCCAACTCTATAACTCGTTTATGCTTGGTCCTACAAGAAAAATGTAAATAACTATTTTGTTCGAAATTTTATCAGCTTTAATTTTGGTAGAATGATAAAATTTGATAGAAGTAACTGTTTTCGAGATATAAGCAAAACATCAATAAGAAAACTGTAACTGTTACTGAACAAAAATGTAATTCAGTTTTCAATGTTTGAGACAAAGACGAAAATGCAGCGTTTAAAATCGACTCTGAAGACTTCAGTGACTTTTATGTCACCTCCATTTTCTTCTAATAAAGTATTGGACCCATTAAATTAAGTGTATTTTAAATCACAAGACATTTTCTGTTAAGCCCTTTTTTTTTAAATATTAATTATTTTCAAACTTATATCTCGCTTATGGTTAGTTCTACATGAAAAATGCAAATAACTATTTTGTAGGAAATTTTATCACCTTTAATTTTGGTGAAAAGTTAAAAATTGATAGAAGTAACTGTTTTCGAGATATAAGCGAAAAACAAAAAAACTGTTACCTTAATTAAGCGCTTGCATATAAGCAAATTTAGTACTACTAGTAGTGTTATTATAAATGTTATTGTTATTAATATGACGACTAAAGACAACTCTAAGACTTTAGTGACTTTTATGTCTCCTCCTTTTTCTTTTACTAAAGTGTTAGACACAATTAATTTAGTTTAATTTCAGTTTTTCAAACATTTTATTTTAAAGCAAATTTTTGTTGAATATTAAAAACTATAAAATGGCTTAGATTTATTATTATTATTATTATTATTATTATTAATATTATTATTATTAAAAACCGATTATAACTTTTGTATAGTAAATGTTTTTATACCAGTTTTAAAATGAGTTATTAATTTTAGACAATTTCTTGCCTAAAAACACAGATCACAGATGATCTCTTGCATAGAAATGAGAAAACGCTCATATAACACAAAATAAGCTTCATTTTTGCTTAGAAAACTAAGCTTACTTTTATTACTACTATTATTATTATTTTTATTATTATTATTACTATTATTTTTATTATTATTACTATTATTATTATTATTATTATTATTATTATTATTATTATTATTATTATTATTATTATTAATATTATTATTATTAAAAACCGATTATAACTTTTGTATAGTAAATGTTTTTATACCAGTTTTAAAATGAGTTATTAATTTTAGACAATTTCTTGCCTAAAAACACAGATCACAGATGATCTCTTGCATAGAAATGAGAAAACGCTCATATAACACGAAATAAGCTTCATTTTTGCTTAGAAAAGTAAGCTTACTTTTATTACTACTATTATTATTATTTTTATTATTATTATTATTATTATTACTATTATTTTTATTATTATTATTACTATTATTATTATTATTATTATTATTATTATGATTATTACTATTATTATTATTATTATTATTATTATTATTATTATTATTATTACTATTATTATTATTATTATTGTTATTGTTAATATTATTATTATTATTATTATTAAAAACCGATTATAACTTTTGTATAGTAAATGTTTTTATACCAGTTTTAAAATGAGTGATTTATTTTAGACAATTTCTTCCTTAAGAACTATAAAATGGCTTAGATTGCCTAAAAACACAGATCACACATGATCTTTTGCATAGAAATGAGAAAACGCTCATGTAACACACAAAATAAGCTTCATTTTTCCTTATTAAAAGTATTAATATTATTATTACTTTTGTTACTATTACTATTATTATTATTATTATTATTATTATTATTATTATTATTATTATTATTGTTATTATTATTATTATTATTAAAAAATTATATTAAACAGACAGAAAACGTCGTATTCTGACACAAAAAAACGAATTACGTTATAGACTTGACGAGAACGGCGTATCTCGGACTCT
The DNA here is from genome assembly GCF_031307605.1 of Tribolium castaneum. NCBI lineage: Eukaryota > Metazoa > Arthropoda > Insecta > Coleoptera > Tenebrionidae > Tribolium > Tribolium castaneum. The sequence goes on from NC_087397.1 coordinate 13,329,252, forward strand.
TATAGGACTCTTATAGGGTCAAAAAGTATCAGTTTGAATTAAAACAAATTATTTTTGTTGACTCTCAGTCTGAATTGTTTATCAGTTCAAACAAAAACGGCTTATTTTAGACGATCTTTTGCTTTGAACAAGAAAACTTATATCGAACAGACTAAAAACGTATTAATCTGGCATAAAAGAGCAATTTATGTATCACTTTGGATAAAGGCAGCTAATCCTATTCGTTTCATTGCTTAAAACAGACAAAATTGTTAATAAATCTAACAAAAACGCTGTATTCTAGCACAAAATACTAATTACATTATAGTTTCGACGAGAATAGCCTATTTGGAATGATTCTATGCTTCCAAACGAGTAAATTTTTATTAAACAGATGCCAAACATCATGTTTTGTTCTATAAAGACATTTTATATTGCAGTTTGTATTAAAACAAAATATTTTCGTTGATTCTTTGTTCGAAGCAGCAAACCTAACATTAAAGAATCTGAAAACTTTGTATTCGGACACAAACCACCGAATTTTGTATCAGTTTAGACATAATCGGTTGATTTTCGACAATATTTTGCTTTGAACAAGAAAACTTATATCAAACTGACTAAAAACGTCTTATTTTAGCACAAAACAAAAGATTTGCGTTATAGTCTTAACGAGAGCTGTTAATTTCAAACGGTTCTATGCTTTGAAACGAGTAAACTTTTACTGAACAGAGGAAAAACATCTTATTTCGCCTTTTAAAAACGATTCATGCCACAGTTAGGATAAAAACCAATTATTTTCGTTAATTCATTGTTACAAACAAGAAACCTTACATCAAAGTAACTGAAAACCCTCTATTCAGGCACAGAAATTTGAATTACGTTTCAGTCTGGACAAAAACTGCTTACTTTAGACGATCCTTTGTTTTGAATACAAAAACTTACATTAAAAAGATTAAAAACGTCTTATTCTGGCTCAAAACTGCAAATTATGTATTACTTTGGATAAAAGCAGTTTATCCTGTTTACTCCTTTGCTTAGAAAAGAACAAACTTGTATAAAACTTAATGAAAACTTTAAATTTCGTCTCAAAGAAATAATTTACGTTATAGTTTTGACCAGAACTGTTAATTTCAAACGACTTTATGCCCCCAAACGAGAAAACTTTCACTAAACAGATGCCAAACGTCTTAGTTCGTTTTATAAAAACGACATGTTACAATTTAAACAAAAACAAATTATTTTCGTTGTTGTTGTGTCAAAATAATTTATTTCGAATGATTCAATGTAGCGAAACGAGTAAACTTTTATAGGACAGATGCAAAATACCATATTACCACATAAATCGTTATTTTAAAGCAAAGTATTAGCTTTTGCACTTGTTCAATTAAAGTTTGCTTACTTCGAAGTATGTAATCGTCCGAAATAATTTTTTTTTGTCGAAACTATAACGTAATTTGTTCTTTTGAGCTTGAATATAGAGTTTTCATTACGTTTTATAGTAGTTTACTCTACTCTAAGCATAGAATCAAACAGAGTAATCCGCTTTTGTTAAAGCTGATACATAATTTGCTCTTATTTTCGAGAATAAGACGTTTTCAATATGTTTGATAAAATTTTTCTTGTTTATAGCAAGGAATCGTTTAAAATAAGCTGTATTTGCCTAAACTGATACGTAATTCGATATTTGTGCATGGATACGAAGTTTTCAGTTTCTTTGACGTGAAATTTCTTGTTGCAAAAGGTAATAACTTGCTTTAAAACAACGCTTTATATGGTAATATGTGGTTTTGCATCTGCCCTATAAAAGTTCATTAGTTTCGAATTATAAAATCGTTTGAAATAAACAGTGCTAGTCAAAACTATAACGTAAATTATTTCTTTGAGACGAAATTTAAAGTTTTCATTAAGTTTTATACAAGTTTACTCTATTCTAAGTAAAGGAGTAATCAGGATAAATTGCTTTTATCTAGAGTAATATATAATTTGCAGTTTTCAGCCAGAATAAGACGTTTTTAATTTTTTTAATGTAAGTTTTTGTATTCAAAACAAAGGATCGTCTAAAGTAAGCAGTTTTTGTCCAGACTGAAACGTAATTCGAATTTCTGTGCCTGAATAGGGGGTTTTCAGTTACTTTGATGTAAGGTTTCTTGTTTGTAACAATGAATTAACGAAAATAATTGGTTTTTATCCTAACTGTGGCATGAATCGTTTTTAAAAGGCGAAATAAGATGTTTTTCCTCTGTTCAGTAAAAGTTTACTCGTTTCAAAGCATAGAACCGTTTGAAATTAACAGCTCTCGTTAAGACTATAACGCAAATCTTTTGTTTTGTGCTAAAATAAGACGTTTTTAGTCAGTTTGATATAAGTTTTCTTGTTCAAAGCAAAATATTGTCGAAAATCAACCGATTATGTCTAAACTGATACAAAATTCGGTGGTTTGTGTCCGAATACAAAGTTTTCAGATTCTTTAATGTTAGGTTTGCTGCTTCGAACAAAGAATCAACAAAAATATTTTGCTTTAATACAAACTGCAATATAAAATGTCTTTATAGGACAAAACATGATGTTTGGCATCTGTTTAATAAAAATTTACTCGTTTGGAAGCATAGAATCATTCCAAATAAGCTATTCTCGTCGTAACTATAATGTAATTAGTATTTTGTGCTAGAATACAGCGTTTTTGTTAGATTTATTAACAATTTTGTCTATTTTAAGCAATGAAACGAATAGGATTAGCTGCCTTTATCCAAAGTGATACATAAATTGCTCTTTTATGCCAGATTAATACGTTTTTAGTCTGTTCGATGTAAGTTTTCTTGTTCAAAGCAAAAGATCGTCTAAAATAAGCCGTTTTTGTTTGAACTGATGAACAATTCAGACTGAGAGTCAACAAAAATAATTTGTTTTAATCCAAACTGATACTTTTTGACCCTATAAGAGTCCTATAAGAGTCCGAGATACGCCGTTCTCGTCAAGTCTATAACGTAATTCGTTTTTTTGTGTCAGAATACGACGTATTCTGTCTGTTTAATATAATTTTTTAATAATAATAATAATAATAATAATAATAATAATAATAAAATTAATAATAGTAATAAAAGTAAGCTTAGTTTTCTAAGCAAAAATGAAGCTTATTTTGTGTGTTATATGAGCGTTTTCTTATATCTATGCAAGAAATCATCAGTGATCTGTGTTTTTAGGCAAGAAATTGTCTAAAATTAATAACTCATTTTAAAACTGGTATAAAAACATTTACTATACAAAAGTTAATAATAATAATAATAATAATAATAATAATAATAATAATAATAGTAATAATAATAATAATACTTTTAATAAGGAAAAATGAAGCTTATTTTGTGTGTTACATGAGCGTTTTCTCATTTCTATGCAAAAGATCATGTGTGATCTGTGTTTTTAGGCAATCTAAGCCATTTTATAGTTTTTAGGCAAGAACTCATTTTAAAACTGGTATAAAAAAAACATTTACTATACAAAAGTTATAATCGGTTTTTAATAATAATAATAATAATAATAATAATAATAATAATAACAATAATAATAATAATAATAATAATAATAATAATAATAATAATAATAATAAAAATAATAATAATAGTAATAAAAGTAAGCTTAGTTTTCTAAGCAAAAATGAAGCTTATTTTGTGTTATCTGAGCGTTTTCTCATTTCTATGCAGATCATCTGTGATCTGTGTTTTTAGGCAAGAAATTGTCTAAAATTAATAACTCATTTTAAAACTGGTATAAAAACATTTACTATACAAAAGTTAAAATCGGTTTTTAATAATAATAATATTAATAATAATAATAATAATAATAATAATAATAATAATAATAATAGCAATAATAATAATGAAAATAATAATAATAGTAGTAATAAAAGTAAGCTTAGTTTTCTAAGCAAAAATGAAGCTTATTTTGTGTTATATGAACGTTTTCTCATTTCTATGCAAAAGATAATGTGTGATCTGTGTTTTTAGGCAAGAAATTGTATAAAATTAATAACTCATTTTAAAACTGGTATAAAAACATTTACTATACAAAAGTTAAAATCGGTTTTTAATAATAATAATATTAATAATAATAATAATAATAATAATAATAATAATAATAGCAATAATAATAATAAAAATAATAATAATAGTAGTAATAAAAGTAAGCTTAGTTTTCTTAGCAAAAATGAAGCTTATTTTGTGTTATATGAACGTTTTCTCATTTCTATGCAAAAGATAATGTGTGATCTGTGTTTTTAGTCAATCTAAACCATTTTATAGTTTTTAGGCAAGAAATTGGCTAAAATTAATCACTCATATTTTAAAACTGGTATAAAAACATTTACTATACAAAAGTTAATAATAATAATAATAATATAAATAATAATAATAATAATATTAACAATAATAATAATAATAGTAATAGAAACAAAAGTAATAATAATAATAATACTTTTAATAAGGAAAAATAAATCTTATTTTGTGTGTTACATGAGCGTTTTCTCATTTCTATGCAAAAGATCATGTGTGACCTGTGTTTTTAGGCAATCTAAGCCACTTTATAGTTTTTAATATTTAACAAAAATTTGCTTTAAAATAAAATGTTTGAAAAACTGAAATTAAACAAAATTAATTGTGTCTAACACTTTAGTAGAGGAAAAAGGAGGAGACATAAAAGTTACTAAAGTCTTAAATGTAATACAGTTTTCAATGTTTGAGACGAAGACGAAAATGCAGCATTTACTGTCACTTTAATTTTAGTAAAAATTTTAGTAAAAAGATACAAATTGATAGAAGTATTTGTTTTCGAGATATAAGCAAGAAACCAAAAAACTGTTACCTTAATTAAGCGCTTGCATATAAGCAAATTTATTACTAAAAACAACTCTAAAGACTTTGGTGACTTTTATGTCTTCTCCTTTTTCCTCTACTAGAGTGTTAGACACAATTAATTTAGTTTAATTTCAGTTTTTTTACACAATTAATTTTAAAGCAAATTTTTGTTAAAGATTATTTATATCCAACTCTATAACTCGCTTATGGTTGGTCCTACAAGAAAAATGCAAATAACTAATTTGTAGGAAATTTTATCAGCTTTAATTTTGAAAAAAAGATAAAAATTGATAGGAGTAATTGTTTTCGAGATATAAGCAAAAAACCAAAGTGAAAACTGTTACAGTTACTGAATAAAAATGTAATTCAGTTTTCAATGTTTGAGACAAAGACGAAAATGCAGCATTTAAAATCGACTCTGAGGACTTCAGTGACTTTTATGTCACCTCCATTTTTTTCTAATAAATTATTGGACCCATTAAATTAAGTGTATTTTAAATCACAAGACATTTCCTGTTAAAGCACTTTTTTTTTAAATATTAATTATTTTCAAACTTACATCTCGGTTATGGTTAGTCCTACATGAAAAATGCAAATTACTATTTTGTAGGAAATTTTATCAGCTTTAATTTTAGTAAAAAGATAAAAATTAATAGGAGTAACTGTTTTCGAGATATAAGCAAGAAACCAAAAAACTGTTACCTTAATTAAGCGCTTGCATATAAGCAAATTTAGTACTAGAAACAACTCTGAAGACTTTGGTGACTTTTATGTCTTCTCCTTTTTCCTCTACTAAAGTGTTAGACCCAATTAATTTGGTTTAATATCGGTTTTTCAAACATTTTATTTTAAAGCAAATTTTTGTTAAAGATTATTTATATCCAACTCTATAACTCGCTTATGGTTGGTTCTACAAAAAAATGCAAATAACTATTTTGTAGGAAATTTTATCAGCTTTAATTTTGAAAAAGAGATAAAAATTGATAGGAGTAACTGTTTTCGAGATATAAGCAAGAAGCCAAAAAACTGTTACCTTAATAAAGCGCTTGCATATAAGCAAATTTAGTACTATTAGTACTATTATTATTAATGTTATTGTTATTAATATGACGATTAAAAACGACTCTGAAGACTTTGGTGACTTTTACGTCTCCTCCTTTTTCCTCTACTAAAGTGTTAGACCCAATTAATTTAGTTTAATTTCGGTTTTTCAAACATTTTATTTTAAAGCAAATTTTTGTTAAAGATTATTTATATCCAACTCTATAACTCGCTTATGGTTGGTCCTACAAAAAAATGCTAAAAACTATTTTGTAGGAAATTTTATCAGCTTTCATTTTGAAGGAGAGATAAAAATTTATAGGAGTAACTGTTTTCGAGATATAAGCAAAAAACCAAAGTGAAAACTGTAACAGTTACTGAACAAAAATGTAATTCAGTTTTCAATGTTTGAGACGTAGACGAAAATGCAGCATTTAAAAACGACTCTGAAGACTTCAGTGACTTTTAAGTCACCTCCTTTTTCTTCTAATAAAGTATTGGACCCAATAAATTAAGTGTATTTTAAATCACAAGACATTTTTTGTTAAAGCACTTTTTTTTTAAATATTGATTATTTTCAAACTTATATCTCGCTTATGGTTAGTCCTACATGAAAAATGCAAAAAACTATTTTGTAGAAAATTTTATCAGCTTTAATTTTAGTAAAAAGATAAAAATTGATAGGAGTAACTGTTTTCGAGATATAAGCAAGAAACCAAAAAACTGTCACCTTAATTAAGCGTTTGCATACAAGCAAATTTAGTACTATTAGTATTATTATTATTAATGTTATTGTTATTAGTATGACGATTAAAGACGACTCTGCAACCTTTAGTGACTTTTATGTCTTCTCATTTTTCCTCTACTAAAGTGTTAGACACAATTAATTTAGTTTAATTCCGGTTTTTCAAGCATTTTATTTTAAAGCAAATTTTTGTTAAATATTATTTATATCCAACTCTATAACTCGTTTATGCTTGGTCCTACAAGAAAAATGTAAATAACTATTTTGTTCGAAATTTTATCAGCTTTAATTTTGGAAGAATGATAAAATTTGATAGAAGTAACTGTTTTCGAGATATAAGCAAAAAATCAATAAGAAAACTGTAACTGTTACTGAACAAAAATGTAATTCAGTTTTCAATGTTTGAGACGAAGACGAAAATGCAGCATTTACTGTCACCTCCTTTTTCGTCTAATAAAGTATTGGACCCATTAAATTAAGTGTATTTTAAATCACAAGACATTTTCTGTTAAAGACCTTTTTTTTTAAATATTAATTATTTTCAAACTTATATCTCGCTTATGGTTAGTTCTACATGAAAAATGCAAATAACTATTTTGTAGGAAATTTTATCACCTTTAATTTTGGTGAAAAGTTAAAAATTGATAGAAGTAACTGTTTTCGAGATATAAGCGAAAAACAAAAAAACTGTTACCTTAATTAAGCGCTTGCATATAAGCAAATTTAGTACTACTAGTATTGTTATTATAAATGTTATTGTTATTAATATGACGACTAAAGACAACTCTAAGACTTTAGTGACTTTTATGTCTCCTCCTTTTTCTTTTACTAAAGTGTTAGACACAATTAATTTAGTTTAATTTCAGTTTTTCAAACATTTTATTTTAAAGCAAATTTTTGTTAAATATTAAAAACTATAAAATGGCTTAGATTGCCTAAAAACACAGATCACACATGATCTTTTGCATAGAAATGAGAAAACGCTCATCTAACACAAAATAAGCTTCATTTTTGCTTAGAAAACTAAGCTTACATTTATTACTACTATTATTATTATTATTATTATTACTATTATTTTTATTATTATTATTACTATTATTATTATTATTATTATTATTATTATTATTAATATTATTATTATTAAAAACCGATTATAACTTTTGTATAGTAAATGTTTTTATACCAGTTTTAAAATGAGTTATTAATTTTAGACAATTTCTTGCCTAAAAACACAGATCACAGATGATCTCTTGCATAGAAATGAGAAAACGCTCATATAACACAAAATAAGCTTCATTTTTGCTTAGAAAACTAAGCTTACTTTTATTACTACTATTATTATTATTATTATTACTATTATTTTTATTATTATTACTATTATTATTATTATTATTATTATTATTATTATTATTATTATTATTATTATTATTATTATTATTATTATTATTAATATTATTATTATTAAAAACCGATTATAACTTTTGTATAGTAAATGTTTTTATACCAGTTTTAAAATGAGTTATTAATTTTAGACAATTTCTTGCCTAAAAACACAGATCACAGATGATCTCTTGCATAGAAATGAGAAAACGCTCATATAACACAAAATAAGCTTCATTTTTGCTTAGAAAACTAAGCTTACTTTTATTACTACTATTATTATTATTTTTATTATTATTATTATTATTATTACTATTATTTTTATTATTATTATTACTATTATTATTATTATTATTATTATTATTATTATTATTACTATTATTATTATTATTATTATTATTATTATTATTATTATTATTATTATTACTATTATTATTATTGTTATTGTTAATATTATTATTATTATTATTATTAAAAACCGATTATAACTTTTGTATAGTAAATGTTTTTATACCAGTTTTAAAATGAGTGATTTATTTTAGACAATTTCTTGCCTAAGAACTATAAAATGGCTTAGATTGCCTAAAAACACAGATCACACATGATCTTTTGCATAGAAATGAGAAAACGCTCATGTAACACACAAAATAAGCTTCATTTTTCCTTATTAAAAGTATTAATATTATTATTACTTTTGTTTCTATTACTATTATTATTATTATTATTATTATTATTATTGTTATTATTATTATTATTATTAAAAAATTATATTAAACAGACAGAAAACGTCGTATTCTGACACAAAAAAACGAATTACGTTATAGACTTGACGAGAACGGCGTATCTCGGACTCTTATAGGACTCTTATAGGGTCAAAAAGTATCAGTTTGAATTAAAACAAATTATTTTTGTTGACTCTCAGTCTGAATTGTTTATCAGTTCAAACAAAAACGGCTTATTTTAGACGATTTTTTGCTTTGAACAAGAAAACTTATATCGAACAGACTAAAAACGTATTAATCTGGCATAAAAGAGCAATTTATGTATCACTTTGGATAAAGGCAGCTAATCCTATTCGTTTCATTGCTTAAAACAGACAAAATTGTTAATAAATCTAACAAAAACGCTGTATTCTAGCACAAAATACTAATTACATTATAGTTTCGACGAGAATAGCCTATTTGGAATGATTCTATGCTTCCAAACGAGTAAATTTTTATTAAACAGATGCCAAACATCATGTTTTGTTCTATAAAGACATTTTATATTGCAGTTTGTATTAAAACAAAATATTTTCGTTGATTCTTTGTTCGAAGCAGCAAACCTAACATTAAAGAATCTGAAAACTTTGTATTCGGACACAAACCACCGAATTTTGTATCAGTTTAGACATAATCGGTTGATTTTCGACAATATTTTGCTTTGAACAAGAAAACTTATATCAAACTGACTAAAAACGTCTTATTTTAGCACAAAACAAAAGATTTGCGTTATAGTCTTAACGAGAGCTGTTAATTTCAAACGGTTCTATGCTTTGAAACGAGTAAACTTTTACTGAACAGAGGAAAAACATCTTATTTCGCCTTTTAAAAACGATTCATGCCACAGTTAGGATAAAAACCAATTATTTTCGTTAATTCATTGTTACAAACAAGAAACCTTACATCAAAGTAACTGAAAACCCCCTATTCAGGCACAGAAATTCGAATTACGTTTCAGTCTGGACAAAAACTGCTTACTTTAGACGATCCTTTGTTTTGAATACAAAAACTTACATTAAAAAGATTAAAAACGTCTTATTCTGGCTCAAAACTGCAAATTATGTATTACTTTGGATAAAAGCAGTTTATCCTGTTTACTCCTTTGCTTAGAATAGAGCAAACTTGTATAAAACTTAATGAAAACTTTAAATTTCGTCTCAAAGAAATAATTTACGTTATAGTTTTGACCAGAACTGTTAATTTCAAACGACTTTATGCCCCCAAACAAGAAAACTTTCACTAAACAGATGCCAAACGTCTTAGTTCGTTTTATAAAAACGACATGTTACAATTTAAACAAAAACAAATTATTTTCGTTGTTGTTGTGTCAAAATAATTTATTTCGAATGATTCAATGTAGCGAAACGAGTAAACTTTTATAGGACAGATGCAAAATACCATATTACCACATAAATCGTTATTTTAAAGCAAAGTATTAGCTTTTGCACTTGTTCAATTAAAGTTTGCTTACTTCGAACTATGTAATCGTCCGAAATATTTTTTTTTTGTCAAAACTATAACGTAATTTGTTCTTTTGAGCTTGAATATAGAGTTTTCATTACGTTTTATAGTAGTTTACTCTACTCTAAGCATAGAATCAAACAGAGTAATCCGCTTTTGTTAAAGCTGATACATAATTTGCTCTTATTTTCGAGAATAAGACGTTTTCAATATGTTTGATATAATTTTTTTTGTTTATAGCAAGGAATCGTTTAAAATAAGCTGTATTTGCCTAAACTGATACGTAATTCGATATTTGTGCATGGATACGAAGTTTTCAGTTTCTTTGACGTGAAATTTCTTGTTGCAAAAGGAAATAATTTGCTTTAAAACGCTTTATATGGTAATATTTGGTTTTGCCTCTGCCCCATAAAATTTCAATAGTTTCGAATCATAAAATCGTTTGAAATAAACAGTGCTGGTCAAAACTATAACGTAATTTATTTCTTTGAGACGAAATTTAAAGTTTTCATTAATTTTTATACAAGTTTGCTCTATTCTAAGCAAAGGAGTAATCAGGATAAACTGCTTTTATCCAAAGTAATACATAATTTTCAGTTTTCAGCCAGAATAAGACGTTTTAATCTTTTTAATGAAAGTTTTTGTATTCAAAACAAAGGATCGTCTAAAGTAAGCAGTTTTTGTCCAGACTGAAACGTAATTCGAATTTCTGTGCCTGAATAAGGAGTTTTCAGTTACTTTGATGTAAGGTTTCTTGTTTGTAACAATGAATTAACGAAAATAATTGGTTTTCATCCTAACTGTGGCATGAATCGTTTTTAAAAGGCGAAATAAGGTGTTTTCCTCTGTTCAGTGAAAGTTTACTCGTTTCAAAGCATAGAACCGTTTGAAATTAACAGCTCTCGTTAAGACTATAACGCAAATCTTTTGTTTTGTGCTAAAATAAGACGTTTTTAGTCAGTTTGATATAAGTTTTCTTGTTCAAAGCAAAATATTGTCGAAAATCAACCGTTTTTGTCTAAACTGATACAAAATTCGGTGGTTTGTGTCCGAATACAAAGTTTTCAGGTTTTTTAATGTTAGGTTTGCTGCTTCTAAAAAAGAATCAACGAAAATATTTTGTTTTAATACAAACTGCAATATAAAATGTCTTTATAGGACAAAACATGATGTTTGGCATCTGTTTAATAAAAATTTACTCGTTTGGAAGCATAGAATCATTCCAAATAAGCTATTCTCGTCGAAACTATAATGTAATTAGTATTTTGTGCTAGAATACAGCGTTTTTGTTAGATTTATTAACAATTTTGTCTATTTTAACTATTTTAATAGGATTAGCTGCCTTTATCCAAAGTGATACATAAATTGCTTTTTTATGCCAGATTAATACGTTTTTAGTCTGTTCGATGTGAGTTTTCTTGTTCAAAGCAAAAGATCGTCTAAAATAAGCCGTTTTTGTTTGAACTGATGAACAACTGTTGACTGAGAGTCAACAAAAATAATTTGTTTTAATCCAAACTGATACTTTTTGACCCTATAAGAGTCCTATAAGAGTCCGAGACACGCTGTTCTCGTCAAGTCTATAACGTAATTCGTTTTTTTGTGTCAGAATACGACGTTTTCTGTCTGTTTAATATAAGTTTTTAATAATAATAATAATAATAATAATAAAAATAATAGTAATAATAATAATAATAATAATAATAATAATAATAATAATAATAATAATAATAATAATAGTAATAAAAGTAAGCTTAGTTTTCTAAGCAAAAATGAAGCATATTTTGTGTGTTATATGAGCGTTTTCTCATTTCTATGCAAGAAATCATCTGTGATGTGTTTTTAGGCAAGAAATTGTCTAAAATTAATAACTCATTTTAAAACTGGTATAAAAACATTTACTATGCAAAAGTTAATAATAATAATAATAATAATATTAACAATAATAATAATAATAATAATAATAATAATAGTAATAATAATAATAATAATAATAATAATAATAATAATAATAATAATAATAATAATAATAATAATAATAATAATAATAGTAATAAAAGTATGCTTAGTTTTCTAAGCAAAAATGAAGCTTATTTTGTGTGTTATATGAGCGTTTTCTCATTTCTATGCAAGAGATCATCTGTGATGTGTTTTTAGGCAAGAAATTGAATAAAATTAATAACTCATTTTGAAACTGGTATAAAAACATTTACTATACAAAAGTTATAATCGGTTTTTAATAATAATATTAATAATAATAATAATAATAATAGTAATAATAATAATAAAAATAATAGTAATAATAATAATAGTAGTAATAAAAGTAAGCTTAGTTTTCTAAGCAAAAATAAAGCTTATTTTGTGTTATATGAGCGTTTTCTCATTTCTATTCAAGAGATCATCTGTGATCTGTGTTTTTAGGCAAGAAATTGTCTAAAATTAATAACTCATTTTAAAACTGGTATAAAAACATTTACTATACAAAAGTTATAATAGGTTTCTAATAATAATAATATTAATAATAATAATAATAATAATAACAATAATATTAAAATAATAATAATAGTAGTAATAAAAGTAAGCTTAGTTTTCTAAGCAAAAATGAAGCTTATTTTGTGTTATATGAGCGTTTTCTCATTTCTATGCAAAAGATCATGTGTGATCTGTGTTTTTAGGCAATCTAAGCCATTTTATAGTTTTTAGGCAAGAAATTGGCTAAAATTAATCACTCATTTTAAAACTGGTATAAAAACAATACTATACAAAAGTTGTAATCGGTTTTTAATAATAACAATTATAATAATAAAAATAATAATAATAATAATAATAATAATAACAATAATAATAATAAAAATACTAATAATAGTAATAAAAGTAAGCTTAGTTTTCTAAGCAAAAATGAAGTTTTTTTTTATGTGTTATATGAGTGTTTTCTCATTTCTATGCAAGAAATCATCTGTGATCTGTGTTTTTAGGCAAGAAATAGTCTAAAATTAATAACTCATTTTAAAACTGGTATAAAAACATTTACTATACAAAAGTTAATAATAATAAAAAAAATAATAATAATAATAATATTAACAATAATAATAATAATAATAATAATAATAATAATAGTAACAAAATTAATAATAATAATAATACTTTTAATAAAGAAAAATGGAGCTTATTTTGTGTGTTACATGAGCGTTTTCTCATTTCTATGCAAAAGATCATCTGTGATCTGTGTTTTTAGGCAAGAAATAGTCTAAAATTAATAACTCATTTTAAAACTGGTATAAAAACATTTACTATACAAAAGTTAATAATAATAAAAATAATAATAATAATAATAATAATATTAACAATAATAATAATAATAATAATAATAATAGTAATAGTAACAAAAGTAATAATAATAATAATACTTTTAATAAGGAAAAATGGAGCTTATTTTGTGTGTTACAAGAGCGTTTTCTCATTTCTATGCAAAAGATCATGTGTGATCTGTGTTTTTAGGCAATATAAGCCATTTTATAGTTTTTAATATTTAACAAAAATTTGCTTTAAAATAAAATGTTTGAAAAACTAAAATTAAACTAAATTAATTGTGTCTAACACTTTAGTAGAGGAAAAAGGAGGAGACATAAAAGTCACTAAAGTCTTAAATGTAATTCAGTTTTCAATGTTTGAGACGAAGACGAAAATGCAGCATTTACAAACGACTCTAAAGGCTTCAGTGACCTTTCTGTCACCTCTTTTTTCTTCAAATAGATTATTGGACCCAATAAATTAAGTGTATTTTAAATCACAAGACATTTTCTGTTGAAGCACTTTTTTTTAAATTGTAATTATTTTCAAACTTATATCTCGCTTATGGTTAGTCCTACATAAAAAATGCAAATAACTATTTTGTAGGAAATTTTATCAGCCTTAATTTTAGTAAAAAGATAAAAATTGATAGGAGTAACTGTTTTCGAGATATAAGCAAGAAACCAAAAAACTGTTACCTTAATTAAGCGTTTGCATGTAAGCAAATTTAGTACTATTAGTATTATTATTATCAATGTTATTGTTATTAATATGACGACTAAAGACGATTCTGAAGACTTCAGCGACTTTTATATCTCCTCCTTTTTCCTCTACTAAAGTGTTAGACACAATTAATTTAGTTTAATTTTGGTTTTTCAAACATTTTATTTTAAAGCAAATTTTTGTTAAAGATTATTTATATCCAACTCTATAACTCGCTTATGGTTGGTTTTACAAAAGAAATGCAAATAACTATTTTGTAGGAAATTTTATCAGCTTTAATTTTGAAAGAAAGATAAAAATTGATAGGAGTAACTGTTTTCGAGATATAAGCAAGAAACCAAAAAACTTTTACCTTAATTAAGCGTTTGCATATAAGCAAATTTAGTACTATTAGTATTATTATTATTCATGTTATTGTTATTAATATGACGACTAAAAACGACTCTGAAACCTTTAGTGACTTCTATGTCTTCTCCTTTTTCCTCTACTAAAGTGTTAGACACAATTAATTTAGTTTAATTTCGGTTTTTCAAACATTTTATTTTAAAGCAAATTTTTGTTAAATATTATTTATATCCAACTCTATAACTTGCTTATGCTTGTTTCTACAAGAAAAATGTAAATAACTATTTTAGTGTTTTCGAGATATAAGCAAAAAACCAATAAGAAAACTATAACTGTTACTGAACAAAAATGTAATTCAGTTTTCAATGTTTGGGACGAAGACGAAAATGCAGCATTTACAAACGACTCTAAAAACTTTAGTGACCTTTCTGTCACCTCCTTTTTCTTCTAATAAAGTATTGGACTCAATAAATTAAGTGTATTTTAAATCACAAGACATTTTCTGTTAAAGCACATTTTTTTTTAATTATTAATTATTTTCAAACTTATATCTCGCTTATGGTTAGTCTGAAACTGACTCTGAAAACTTTGGTGACTTTTATGTCTTTTTCTTTTTCCTCCACTAAAGTGTTAGACCCAATTAATTTAGTTTAATTTCGGTTTTTCAAACATTTTATTTTAAAGCAATTTTTGTTAAAGATTATTTATATCTAACTCTATAGCTCGCTTATTGTTGGTCCTACAAAAGAAATGCAATTAACTATTTTGTAGGAAATTTTATCAGCTTAAATTTTGAAAGAAAAATAAAAATTGATAGGAGTAACTGTTTTCGAGATATAAGCAAAAAACCAAAGTGAAAACTGTTACAGTTACTGAACAAAAATGTAATTCAGTTTTCAATGTTTGAGACGAAGACGAAAATGCAGCATTTAAAAACGACTCGGAAGACTTCAGTGACTTTTATGTCACCTAGTTTTTCTTCTAATAAAGTATTGGACCCAATAAATTAAGTGTATTTTAAATCACAAGACATTTTCTGTTAAAGCACTTTTTTTTAAATATTAATTATTTTCAAACTTATATTTCGCTTATGATTAGTCAAATTTATAGGAGTAACTGTTTTCGAGCTATAAGCAAGAAACCAAAAAACTGTTACCTGAATGAAGCGTTTGCATGTAAGCAAATTTAGTACTATTAGTTTTATTATTATTAATGTTATTGTTGTTAATATGACGACTAAAAACGATTCTGAAGACTTTGGTGACTTTTATGTCTTTTTCTTTTTCCTCTACTAAAGTGTTAGACACAATTAATTTAGTTTAATTTCAGTTTTTCAAACATTTTATTTTAATGCAAGTTTTTGTTAAATATTATTTATATCCAACTCTATAACTCGCTTATGGTTGGTCCTACAAGAAAAATGCAAATAACTATGTTGTAGGAAATTTTATCAGCTTTAATTTTGAAAGAAAGATAAAAACTGATAGGAGTAATTGTTTTCGAGATATAAGCAAAAAATCAAAGTGAAAACTGTTACCGTTTCAGAACCAAAAAGTAATTCAGTTTTCAATGTTTGAGACGAAGACGAAAATGCAGCATTTAAAATCGACTCTGAAGACTTCAGTGACTTTTATGTCACCTCGTTTTTCTTCTAATAAAGTACTGGACCTAATAAATTAAGTGTATTTTAAATCACAAGACATTTTTTGTTAAAGCACATTTTTTTTTAATTATTAATTATTTTCAAACTTATATCTCGCTTATGGTTAGTCTGAAACTGACTCTGAAGACTTTGGTGACTTTTATGTCTTTTCCTTTTTTCTATACTAAAGTGTTGGACACAATTAATTTAGTTTAATTTCAGTTTTTCAAACATTTTATTTTAAAGCAAATTTTTGTTAAATATTATTTAAATCCAACTCTATAACTCGCTTATGGTTGGTCCTACAAGAAAAATGCAAATAACGATTTTGTAGGAAATTTTATCACCTTGAATTTTGAAAAAAAGATAAAAATTGATAGGAGTAACAGTTTTTGAGATATAAGCAAAAAACCAATAAGAAAACTGTAACTGTTACTGAACAAAAATGTAATTCAGTTTTCAATGTTTGAGACGAAGACGAAAATGCAGCATTTAAAATCGACTCTGAAGACTTCAGTGACTTTTATGTCACCGCCATTTTTATCTAATAAAGTATTGGACCCAATAAATTAAGTGTATTTTAAATTACAAGACATTTTCTGTTAAAGCACTTTTTTTTAAATATTAATTATTTTCAAACTTATATCTCGCTTATGGTTAGTCCTACATGAAAAATGCAAATTACTATTTTGTAGGAAATTTTATCAGCTTTAATTTTAGTAAAATGATAAAAATTGATAGGAGGAACTGTTTTCAAGATATAAGCAAGAAACCAAAAAACTGTTACCTTAATTAAGCGCTTGCATATAAGCAAATTTAGTACTAAAAACAACTCTGAAGACTTTGGTGACTTTTATGTCTTCTCCTTTTTCCTCTAATAAAGGGTTAGACCCAATTAATTTAGTTTAATATCGGTTTTTCAAACATTTTATTTTAAAACAAAATTTTGTTAAAGATTATTTATATCCAACTCTATAACTCGCTTATGGTTGGTCCTACAAAAAAATGCAAATAACTGTTTTGTAGGAAATTTTATCAGCTTTAATTTTGAAACAAGATAAAAATTGATAGGGGTAACTGTTTTCGAGATATAAGCAAGAAACCAAAAAACTGTTACCTTAATTAAGCGTTTGCATATAAGCAAATTTAGTACTATTAGTATTATTATTATTAATGTTATTGTTATGAATATGACGACTAAAGACGACTCTGAAACATTTAGTGATTTTTATGTCTTCTCCTTTTTCCTCTACTAAAGTGTTAGACACAATTAATTTAGTTTAATTCCGGTTTTTCAAGCATTTTATTTTAAAGCAAATTTTTGTTAAATATTATTTATGTCCAACTCTATAACTCGTTTATGCTTGGTCCTACAAGAAAAATGTAAATAACTATTTTGTTGGAAATTTTATCAGCTTTAATTTTGGATGAAAGATAAAATTTGATAGGAGTAACTGTTTTCGAGATATAAGCAAAAAACCAAAGTGAAAACTGTTACAGTTACTGAACAAAAATGTAATTCAGTTTTCAATATTTGAGACGAAGACGTAAATGCAGCATTAAAAACGACTGTGAAGACTTCAGCGACTTTTATGTCACCTCCTTTTTTTTCTAATAAAGTATTGGACCCAATAAATTAAGTGTATTTTAAATCACAAGACATTTTCTGTTAAAGCACTTTTTTTTAAATATTAATAATTTTTAAACTTATATCTCGCTTATGGTTAGTCTTACAAGAAAAATGCAAATAACTATTTTGTAGGAAATTTTATCAGCTTTAATTTTAGTAAAAAGATAAAAATTGATAGAAGTAACTGTTTTCGAGACATAAGCAAGAAACCAAATAACTGTTACCTTAATTAAGCGCTTGCATATAAGCAAACTTAGTACTATTAGTATTATTATTATTAATGTTATTGTTATTAATATGACGACTAAAAACGACTCTCAGGACTTTGGTGACTATTATGTCTTCTCCTTTTTCCTCTACTAAAGTGTTAGTCTTAATTAATTTAGTTTAATTTCGGTTTTTCAAACATTTTATTTTAAAGCAAATTTTTGTTAGAGATTATTTATATCCAACTCTATAACTCGCTTATGGTTGGTTCTACAAGAAAAATGCAAATAACTATTTTGTAGGAAATTTTATCAACTTTGGTGACTTTTACGTCTCCTCCTTTTTCCTCTACTAAAGCGTTAGACCCAATTAATTTATATAGAGTTGGATATAAATAATCATTAACAAAAATTTGCTTTAAAATAAAATGTTTGAAAAACTGAAATTACACTAAATTAATTGGGTCTAACATTTTAGTAGAGAAAAAAGGAGGAGACATAAAAGTCACTAAAGTCTTAGAGTTGTCTTTAGTCGTCATATTAATAACAATAACATTTATAATAACAATACTAGTAGTAGTAAATTTGCTTATATGCAAGCGCTTATTTAAGGTAACAGTTTTTTGGTTTTTTGCTTATATCTCGAAAACATTTACTCCAAACAATTTTTATTTTTTACTAAAATTAAAGCTGAAAAAATTTCCTACAAATCGTTATTTGCATTTTTCATGTAGAACTAACCATAGCGAAATATAAGTTTGAAAATAATTATTAATTAAAAAAATGTGCTTTAACAGAAAATGTATTGTGATTTAAAATACACTTAATTTATTGGGTCCAACACTTTATTAGAAGAAAAAGGAGGAGACATAAAAGTCACTGAAGCCTTCAGAGTCGTTATTAAATTCTGCATTTTCGTCTTCGTCTCAAACATCGAAAACTGAATTACATTTTTGTTCAGTAACAGTTATAGTTTTCTTATTGATTTTTTGCTTATATCTCGAAAACAGTTACTCCTATCAAATTTTATCTTTTTTCCAAAATTAAAGCTGATAAAATTTCCGAAAAATAGTTATTTACATTTTTCTTGTAGGACCAAGCATAAACGAGTTATAGAGTTGGATATAAATAATATTTAACAAAAATTTGCTTTAAAATAAAATGCTTGAAAAACCGAAATTAAACTAAATTAATTGTGTCTAACACTTTAGTAGAGGAAAAAGGAGAAGACATAAAAGTCACTAAATGTTTCAGAGTCGTCTTTAGTCGTCATAGTAATAACAATAACATTAATAATAATAATACTAATAGTACTAAATTTGCTTATATGCAAACGCTTAATTAAGGTAGCAGTTTTTTAGTTTCTTGCTTATATCTCGAAAACAGTTACTCCTATCAATTTTTATCTATTTACTAAAATTAAAGCTGATAAAATTTCCTACAAAATAGTAATTTGCATTTTTCATGTAGGACTAACCATAAGCGAGATATAAGTTTGAAAATAATTAATATTTAAAAAAAAAGTGCTTTAACAGAAAATGTCTTGTGATTTAAAATACACTTAATTTATTGGGTCCAATACTTTATTAGAAGAAAAAGGAGGTGACATAAAAGTCACTGAAGTCTTCAGAGTCGATTTTAAATGCTACATTTTCGTCTTCGTCTCAAACATTGAAATTGAATTACATTTTTGTTCAGTGACAGTTACAGTTTTCTTATTGGTTTTTTGCTTATATCTCGAAAACTGTTACTCCTATTAATTTTTATCTTTTTTTTAAAATTAAAGCTGATAAAATTTCCTACAAAATAGTTATTTGCATTTTTCTTGTAGGACCAACCATAAGCGAGTTATAGAGTTGGATATAAATAATCTTTAACAAAAATTTGCTTTAAAATAAAATGTTTGAAAAACCGAAATTAAACTAAATTAATTAAGACTAACACTTTAGTGGAGGAAAAAGGGGAAGACATAAAAGTCACCAAAGTCTTGAGAGTCGTTTTTAGTCGTCATATTAATAACAATAATATTAATAATAATAATACTAATAGTACTAAATTTGCTTATATGCAAACGCTTAATTAAGGTAACAGTTTTTTGGTTTCTTGCTTATATCTCGAAAACAGTTACTCCGATCAATTTTTATTTTTTTACTAAAATTAAAGCTGATAAAATTTCCTACAAAATAGTTATTTGCATTTCTTTTCTAAGACCAACCATAAGCGAGTTATAGAGTTGGATATAAATAATCTTTAACAAAAATTTGCTTTAAAATAAAATGTTTGAAAAACCGAAATTAAACTAAATTAATTGAGTCTAACACTTTAGTATAGGAAAAAGGATAAGACATAAAAGTCACCAAAGTATTCAGAGTCGTTTTTAGTCGTCATATAAATAACAATAACATTAATAATAATAATACTAATAGTACTAAATTTGCTTATATGCAAACGCTTAATTAAGGTAGCAGTTTTTTAGTTTCTTGCTTATATCTCGAAAACAGTTACTCCTATCAATTTTTATCTATTTACTAAAATTAAAGCTGATAAAATTTCCTACAAAATAGTAATTTGCATTTTTCATGTAGGACTAACCATAAGCAAGATATAAGTTTGAAAATAATTATTAATTAAAAAAATGTGCTTTAACAGAAAATGTATTGTGATTTAAAATACACTTAATTTAATGGGTCCAATACATTATTAGAAGAAAAAGGAGGAGACATAAAAGTCACTGAAGCCTTCAGAGTCGTTATTAAATTCTGCATTTTCGTCTTCGTCTCAAACATCGAAAACTGAATTACATTTTTGTTCAGTAACAGTTATAGTTTTCTTATTGATTTTTTGCTTATATCTCGAAAACAGTTACTCCTATCAAATTTTATCTTTCTTTCAAAATTAAAGCTGATAAAATTTCCAACAAAGTAGTTATTTGCATTTTTCTTGTAGGACCAAGCATAAGCGAGTTATAGAGATGGATATAAATAATATCTAACAAAAATTTGCTTTAAAATAAAATGTTTGAAAAACTGAAATTAAACTAAATTAATTGTGTCTAACACTTTAGTGGAGGAAAAAGGAGAAGACATAAAAGTCTCTAAAGGTTTCAGAGTCGTCTTTAGTCGTCATATTAATAACAATAACATTAATAATAATAATACTAATAGTACTAAAGTTGCTTATATGCAAACGCTTAATTAAGGTAACAGTTTTTTGGTTTCTTGCTTATATCTCGAAAACAGTTACTCCTATCAATTTTTATAATTTTTTCAAAATTAAAGCTGATAAAATTTCCTACAAAATATTTATTTGCATTTTTTTGTAGGACCAACCATAAGCGAGTTATAGACTTGGATATAAATAATCTTTAACAAAAATTTGCTTTAAAATAAAATGTTTGAAAAACCGAAATTAAGCTAAATTAATTGAGTCTAACACTTTAGTAGAGGAAAAAGGAGAAGACATAAAAGTCACCAAAGTTTTCAGAGTCGTTTTTAGTCGTCATATTAATAACAATAACATTAATAATAATAATACTAATAGTACTAAATTTGCTTATATGCAAGCGCTTAATTAAGGTAACAGTTTTTTGCTTCCTTGCTTATATCTCGAAAACAGTTCCTTCTATCAATTTTTATTTTTTTACTAAAATTAAAGCTGATAAAATTTCCTACAAAATAGTTATTTGCATTTTTCATGTAGGGCTAACCATAAGCGAGATATAAGTTTGAAAATAATTAATATTTAAAACAAAAGTGCTTTAACAGAGAATGCCTTGTGATTTAAAATACACTTAATTTATTGGGTCCAATACTTTATTAGAAGAAAAAGGAGGTGACATAAAAGTCACTGAAGTCTTCAGAGTTGTTTTTAAATGCTTCATTTTTGTCATCGTCTCAAACATTGAAAACTGAATTACATTTTTGTTTAGTAACTGTAACAGTTTTCACTTTGGTTTTTTGCTTATACCTCGAAAACATTTACTCTTATCAATTTTTATCTTTTTTTCAAAATTAAAGCTGATAAAATTTCCTACAAATTAGTTAAATGCATTTCTTTTGTATGACCAACCGTAAGCGAGTTATAGAGTTAGATATAAATAATATTTAACAAAAATTGGCTTTAAAATAAAATGCTTAAAAAACTGAAATTAAACTAAATTAATTGTGTCTAACACTTTAGTAGAGGAAAAAGGAGGAGACACAAAAGTCAATAATGTCTTAGAGTTGTCTTTAGTCGTCATATTAATAACAATAACATTAATAATAACAATATTAGTAGTACTAAATTTGCTTATATGCAAGCGCTTAATTAAGGTAACAGTTTTTTTGTTTTTTGCTTATATCTCGAAAACAGTTACTCTTATCAATTTTTAACTTTTCACCAAAATTAAAGCTGATAAAATTTCTTACAAAATAGTTATTTGCATTTTTCTTGCCTAAAAACACAGATCACAGATAATCTCTTGCATAGAAATAAGAAAACGCTCATATGACACACAAAATAAGCTTCATTTTTGCTTAGAAAACTAAGCTTAGTTTTATTGCTATTATTATTATTTTTATTACTATTATTATTTTTTATTATTATTATTATTATTATTAAAAACCGATTATAACTTTTGTATAGTAAATGTTTTTATACCAGTTTTAAAATGAGTGATTTATTTCAGACAATTTCTTGCCTAAAAACTATAAAATGGCTTAGATTGCCTAAAAACACAGATCACACATGATCTTTTGCATAGAAATGAGAAAACGCTCATGTAACACACAAAATAAGCTTCATTTTTCCTTATTAAAAGTTTTATTATTATTACTTTTGTTACTATTACTATTATTATTATTATTATTATTATTATTATTAACTTTTGTATAGTAAATGTTTTTATACCAGTTTTAAAATGAGTTATTAATTTTAGACAATTTCTTGCCTAAAAACACAGATCACAGATGATTTCTTGCATAGAAATGAGAAAACGCTCATATAACTAACAAAATAAGCTTCATTTTTGCTTAGAAAACTAAGCAAACTTTTATTACTATTATTATTATTTTTATTATTATTATTATTATTATTATTATTATTATTATTATTATTATTATTATTATTATTATTATTATTATTATTAAAAACCGATTATAACTTTTGTATAGTAAATGTTTTTATACCAGTTTTAAAATGAGTGATTTATTTTAGACAATTTCTTGCCTAAAAAATTAAAATGGCTTAGATTGCCTAAAAACACAGATCACACATGATCTTTTGCATAGAAATGAGAAAACGCTCATATAACACACAAAATAAGCTTCATTTTTGCTTAGAAATCTAAGCTTACTTTTATTACTATTATTATTATTTTTATTACTATTATTATTATTTTTATTATTATTATTATTATTATTATTACTATTATTATTATTATTATTATTATTAAAAACCGATTATAACTTTTGTATAGTAAATGTTTTTATACCAGTTTTAAAATGAGTGATTTATTTTAGACAATTTCTTGCCTAAAAACTATAAAATGGCTTAGATTGCCTAAAAACACAGATCACACATGATCTTTTGCATAGAAATGAGAAAACGCTCATATAACACACAAAATAAGCTTCATTTTTGCCTAGAAAACTAAGCTTACTTTTATTACTATTATTATTATTTTTATTATTATTATTATTATTATTATTATTAATATTATTATTATTATTATTATTATTATTATTATTATTATTATTATTATTATTAACTTTTGTATAGTAAATGTTTTTATACCAGTTTTAAAATGAGTTATTGATTTTAGATGATTTCTTGCATAGAAATGAGAAAACGCTCATATAACACAAAATAAGCTTCATTTTTGCTTAGAAAACTAAGCTTACTTTTATTACTACTATTATTATTATTATTATTATTATTATTATTAATATTATTTTTATTATTATTACTATTATTATTATTACTATTATTATTATTATTATTATTATTATTATTATTACTTTTATTATTATTATTATTATTATTATTATTATTATTATTGTTATTATTATTATTATTAAAAACTTATATTAAACAAACAGAAAACGTCGTTTTTCTGACACAAAAAAACGAATTACGTTATAGACTTGACGAGAACGGCGTACCTCGGACTCTTATAGGACTCTTATAGGGTCAAAAAGTATCAGTTTGGATTAAAACAAATTATTTTTGTTGACTTTCAGTCTGAATTGTTCATCAGTTCAAACAAAAACGGCTTATTTTAGACGATCTTTTGCTTTAAACAAGAAAACTTACATCGAACAGACTAAAAACGTATTAATCTGGCATCAAAGAGCAATTTATGTATCACTTTGAATAAAGGTTTCTAATCCTATTCGTTTCATTGCTTAAAATAAACAAAATTGTTAATAAATCTAACAACAACGCTGTATTCTAGCACAAAATACTAATTACATTATAGTTTAGACGAGAATAGCTTATTTGGAATGATTCTATGCTTCCAAACGAGTAAATTTTTATTAAACAGATGCCAAACATCATGTTTTGTCCTATAAAGACATTTTATATTGCAGTTTGTATTAAAACAAAATATTTTCGTTGATTCTTTGTTAGAAGCAGCAAACCTAACATTAAAGAATCTGAAAACTTTGTATTCGGACACAAACCACCGAATTTTGTATCAGTTTAGACAAAAACGGTTGATTTTCGACAATATTTTGCTTTGAACAAAAAAATTTATATCAAACTGACTAAAAACGTCTTATTTTAGCACAAAACAAAAGATTTGCTTTATAGTCTTAACGAGAGCTGTTAATTTCAAACGGTTCTATGCTTTGAAACGAGTAAACTTTCACTGAACAGAGGAAAAACATCTTATTTCGCCTTTTAAAAACGATTCATGCCACAGTTAGGATAAAAACCAATTATTTTCGTTAATTCATTGTTACAAACAAGAAACCTTACATCAAAGTAACTGAAAACCCCTTATTCAGGCACAGAAATTCGAATTACGTTTCAGTCTGGACAAAAACTGCTTACTTTAGACGATCCTTTGTTTTGAATACAAAAACTTACACTAAAAAGATTAAAAACGTCTTATTCTGGCTGAAAACTGCAAATTATATATTACTCTAGATAAAAGCAATTTATCCTGATTACTCCTTTACTTAGAATAGAGTAAACTTGTATAAAACTTAATGAAAACTTTAAATTTCGTCTCAAAGAAATAATTTACGTTATAGTTTTGACCAGAACTGCTAATTTCAAACGATTTTATGCCCCCAAACGATAAAACTTTCACTAAACAGATGCCAAACGTCTTAGTTCGTTTTATAAAAGCGACTTATGTTTCAGTTTAAACAAAAACAAATTATTTTCGTTGTTGTTGTGTCAAAATAATTTATTTCGAATGATTCAATGGAGCGAAACGAGTAAACTTTTATAGGACAGATGCAAAATACCATATTACCACATAAATCGTTATTTTAAAGCAAAGTATTAACTTTTGCACTTGTTCAATTAAAGTTTGCTTACTTCGAAGTATGTAGTCGTCCGAAATATTTTTTTTTGTCAAAACTATAACGCAATTTGTTCTTTTGATCTTGAATATAGAGTTTTCATTACGTTTTATGGTAGTTTACTCTACTCTAAGCATAGAATCAAACAGAGTAATCCGCTTTTGTTAAAACTGATACATAATTTGCTCTTATTTTCGAGAATAAGACGTTTTCAATATGTTTAATAAAATTTTTCTTGTTTATAGCAAGGAATCGTTTAAAATAAGCTGTATTTGCCTAAACTGATACGTAATTCGATATTTGTGCATAGATACGAAGTTTTCAGTTTCTTTGACGTGAAATTTCTTGTTGCAAAAGGTAATAATTTGCTTTAAAACAACGCTTTATATGGTAATATGTGGTTTTGCATCTGCCCCATAAAAGTTCATTAGTTTCGAATTATAAAATCGTTTGAAATTTAAAGTTTTCATTAAGTTTTATACAAGTTTACTCTATTCTAAGTAAAGGAGTAATCAGGATAAATTGCTTTTATCTAGAGTAATATATAATTTGCAGTTTTCAGCCAGAATAAGACGTTTTTAATCTTTTTAATGTAAGTTTGTATTCAAAACAAAGGATCGTCTAAAGTAAGCAGTTTTTGTCCATACTGAAACGTAATTCGAATTTCTGTGCCTGAATAAGTGGTTTTCAGTTACTTTGATGTAAGGTTTCTTGTTTGTAACAATGAATTAACGAAAATAATTGGTTTTTATCCAAACTGTGGCATGAATCGTTTTTAAAAGGCGAAATAAGATGTTTTTCCTCTGTTCAGTGAAAGTTTACTCGTTTCAAAGCATAGAACCGTTTGAAATTAACAGCTCTCGTTAAGACTATAACGCAAATTTTTTGTTTTGTGCTAAAATAAGACGTTTTTAGTCAGTTTGATATAAGTTTTCTTGTTCAAAGCAAAATATTGTCGAAAATCAACCGTTTTTGTCTAAACTGATACAAAATTCGGTGGTTTGTGTCGAATACAAAGTTTTCAGATTCTTTAATGTTAGGTTTGCTGCTTCTAACAAAGAATCAACGAAAATATTTTGTTTTAATACAAACTGCAATATAAAATGTCTTTATAGGACAAAACATGATGTTTGGCATCTGTTTAATAAAAATTTACTCGTTTGGAAGCACAGAATCATTCCAAATAAGCTATTCTCGTCGAAACTATAATGTAATTAGTATTTTGTGCTAGAATACAGCGTTTTTGTTAGATTTATTAACAATTTTGTCTATTTTAAGCAATGAAACAAATAGGATTAGCTGTCTTTATCCAAAGTGATACATAAATTGCTCTTTTATGCCAGATTAATACGTTTTTAGTCTGTTCGATGTAAGTTTTCTTGTTCAAAGCAAAAGATCGTCTAAAATAAGCCGTTTTTGTTTGAACTGATGAACAATTCAGACTGAGAGTCAACAAAAATAATTTGTTTTAATCCAAACTGATACTTTTTGACCCTATAAAAGTTCTATAAGAGTCCGAGATACGCCGTTCTCGTCAAGTCTATAACGTAATTCGTTTTTTTGTGTCAGAATACGACGTTTTCTGTCTGTTTAATATAATTTTTTAATAATAATAATAATAATAATAATAATAATAATAATAATAATAATAATAATAATAATAATATTAATAATAATAATAATAGTAATAAAAGTAAGCTTAGTTTTCTAAGCAAAAATGAAGTTTATTTTGTGTGTTATGAGCGTTTTCTCATTTCTATGCAAGAAATCATCTGTGATCTGTGTTTTTAGGCAAGAAATTGTCTAAAATTAATAACTCATTTTAAAACTGGTATAAAAACATTTACTATACAAAAGTTAATAATAATAATAATAATAATAATAATAATAATAATAATAATAATAATAATAAAAATAGTAATAGTAACAAAAGTAATAATAATAATAATACTTTTAATAAGGAAAAATGGAGCTTATCTTGTGTGTTACATGAGCGTTTTCTCATTTCTATGCAAAAGATCATGTGTGATCTGTGTTTTTAGGCAATCTAAGCCATTTTATAGTTTTTAGTCAAGAAATTGTCTATAATAAATCACTCATTTTAAAACTGGTATAAAAACATTTACTATACAAAAGTTATAATCGGTTTTTAATAATAATAATAATAATAATAATAATAATAATATTAACAATAATAATAATAATAATAATAATAATAATAATAATAATATTAACAATAATAATAATAATAATAATAATAATAATAATAATAATAATAGTAATAATAAAAATAATAATAATAATAATAATAATGATAATAATACTTATAATAATGAATTTCTTTCTAAATTAAAGCTTAGTTTTTCTAAGCAAAAATGAATCTTATTTCGTGTTATCCGAGCGTTTTCTCATTTCTTTGCAAGAGATCATCTGTGATCTGTGTTATTAGACAAGAAATTAATAACTGGTATAAAAACATTTACTATACAAAAGTTATAATCGGTTTTTAATAATAATAATAATAATAATAATAATAATAATAATAATAATAATAATAATAATAGTAATAATAATAATAAAAATAATAGTAATAATAATAAAAATAATAATATTAGTAATAAAAGTAAGCTTAGTTTTCTAAGCAAAAATGAAGCTTATTTTGTGTGTTATATGAGTGTTTT
>NC_087397.1:13362500-13405000 GCF_031307605.1 Tribolium castaneum
GCTACTCTTTGCTTCAAAAAATCGTAATGAAATCAATCTTCAATTTGAAGATGGATTGCGTAAAGCAGAACAGTGGTTCAACAATAATTGTCTGAAATTGAACAAAGATAAAACTCAAAAAATTATCTTTTCGTTTAACAACAATCATATAAGGGGTGTCCAAGTGAAACTTTTAGGTTTAATAGTTGATGATGGTTTAAAATGGAATTATCATATTGACTATTTGTGCAGAAAGATCTCGAGCCAACTGTTTGTACTTCGACAACTTAAAAAGGTACTCAACTTTAACAATCTAGTTACCACCTATTTTTCACTAATACACAGTGTTCTCAGTTACGGAATCCTTCTTTGGGGAAATTCATGTCACTCAATAAGAGTATTTAAACTTCAGAAAAAAGCAGTGAGAATTTTAGCTGGGATAACACAACGCGAAAGCTGTAGACCTTGGTTTCACAAATTTCAAATAATGTCGTTACCCTCAATGTTTATTTATTCTACTTTAATTGAAACCCATCATTCAAATAATTTTCAAACTCATGGTGAACTGCATGGTTACAATACAAGAGGAGCTCATCTCTTGGTTACGACGAAACACAACCATGTAACAACAGAAAAAAATTGTTTAAATCTAAATATATTTAATAAACTCAAACGCGAGACCAAACTCTTGCAACACAAACAATTTAAGCAAACAGTCAAAAACTATCTTAAAGATAATGTATTTTATTCCATCACTGAATTTCTTACGTCAAATATTACTATATAACTAAGTATTCATTGAAACCAGTAGATATATTTGTTAAAATTTAAATTGTAGGTCACTGTTTTTAACATTTAAATATTGTCTGTATTGTCTTATTATTTACAACTTTGTATGTTGAGCTGTTGACTTGCATACGTATGTTTTTTGTTATACTGACGTGTCTGTAAGTTCTTTTGTAACTTTTTTGACGAATAAATTATTATTATTATTATTATTATAACACAAAATAAGCTTCATTTTTGCTTAGAAAACTAAGCTTACTTTTATTACTACTATTATTATTATTTTTATTATTAATATTATTATTACTATTATTTTTATTATTATTATTACTATTATTATTATTATTATTATTATTATTATTATTATTTTTATTATTAATATTATTATTATTAAAAACCAATTTTAACTTTTGTATAGTAAATGTTTTTATACCAGTTTTAAAATGAGTTATTAATTTTATTCAATTTCTTGCCTAAAAACACAGATCACAGATGATCTCTTGCATAGAAATGGGAAAACGCCCATATAACACAAAATAAGCTTTATTTTTGCTTAGAAAACTAAGCTTACTTTTATTACTATTATTATTTTTATTATTATTATTATTATTATTATTATTATTATTATTATTATTATTGTTATTATTATTGTTAATATTATTATTATTATTATTATTATTATTATTATTATTATTAAAAACCGATTATAACTTTTGTATAGTAAATGTTTTTATACCAGTTTTAAAATGAGTTATTAATTTTAGACAATTTCTTGCCTAAAAACACAGATCACAGATGATTTCTTGCATAGAAATGAGAAAACGCTCATATAACACACAGAATAAGCTTCATTTTTGCTTAGAAAACTAAGCTTACTTTTATTATTATTATTAATTTTATTATTATTATTATTATTATTGTTATTATTATTATTATTATTAAAAAATTATATTTAACAGACAGAATACGTCGTATTCTGAGACAAAAAAACGAATTACGTTATAGACTTGACGAGAACGGCGTATCTCGGACTCTTATAGGACTCTTATAGGGTCAAAAAGTTTCAGTTTGGATTAAAACAAATTATTTTTGTTGACTCTCAGTCTGAATTGTTCATCAGTTCAAACAAAAACGGCTTATTTGAGACGATCTTTTGCTTTGAACAAGAAAACTTACATCGAACAGACTAAAAACGTATTAATCTGGCATAAAAGAGCAATTTATGTATCACTTTGGATAAAGGCAGCTAATCCTATTCGTTTCATTGCTTAAAATAGACAAAATTGTTAATAAATCTAACAAAAACGCTGTATTCTAGCACAAAATACTAATTACATTATAGTTTCGACGAGAATAGCTTATTTGGAATGATTCTATGCTTCCAAACGAGTAAATTTTTATTAAACAGATGCCAAACATCATGTTTTGTCCTATAAAGACATTTTATATTGCAGTTTGTATTAAAACAAAATATTTTCGTTGATTCTTTGTTAGAAGCAGCAAACCTAACATTAAAGAATCTGAAAACTTTGTATTCGGACACAAACCACCGAATTTTGTATCAGTTTAGACAAAAACGGTTGATTTTCGACAATATTTTGCTTTGAACAAGAAAACTTATATCAAACTAACTAAAAACGTCTTATTTTAGCACTAAACAAAAGATTTGCGTTATAGTCTTAACGAGAGCTGTTAATTCCAAACGGTTCTATGCTTTGAAACGAGTAAACTTTCACTGAACAGAGGAAAAACATCTTATTTCGCCTTTTAAAAACGATTCATGCCACAGTTAGGATAAAAACCAATTATTTTCGTTAATTCATTGTTACAAACAAGAAACCTTACATCAAAGTAACTGAAAACCCCTTATTCAGGCACAGAAACGAGTAAACTTTTATAGGACAGATGCAAAATACCATATTACCACATAAATCGTTATTTTAAAGCAAAGTATTAGCTTTTGCACTTGTTCAATTAAAGTTTGCTTACTTCGAAGTATGTAATCGTCCGAAATATTTTTTTTTGTCAAAACTATAATGTAATTTAATTTTTGAGCTTGAATATAGAGTTTTCATTACGTTTTGTGGTAGTTTACTCTACTCTAAGCATAGAATCAAACAGAGCAATCCGCTTTTGTTAAAACTGATACATAATTTGCTCTTATTTTCGAGAATAAGACGTTTTCAATATGTTTGATAAAATTTTTCTTGTTTATAGCAAGAAATCGTTTAAAATAAGCTGTATTTGCCTAAACTGATACGTAATTCGATATTTGTGCATGGATACGAAGTTTTCAGTTTCTTTGACGTGAAATTTTTTGTTGCAAAAGGTAATAATTTGCTTTAAAACAACGCTTTATATGGTAATATGTGGTTTTGCATCTGCCCCATAAAAGTTCATTAGTTTCGAATCATAAAATCGTTTGAAATTTAAAGTTGCTTTAAAACAACGCTTTATATGGTAATATGTGGTTTTGCATCTGCCCCATAAAAGTTCATTAGTTTCGAATCATAAAATCGTTTGAAATTTAAAGTTTTCATTAAGTTTTATACAAGTTTACTCTATTCTAAGTAAAGGAGTAATCAGGATAAATTGCTTTTATCTAGAGTAATATATAATTTGCAGTTTTCAGCCAGAATAAGACGTTTTTAATCTTTTTAATGTAAGTTTGTATTCAAAACAAAGGATCGTCTAAAGTAAGCAGTTTTTGTCCAGACTGAAACGTAATTCGAATTTCTGTGCCTGAATAAGGGGTTTTCAGTTACTTTGATGTAAGGTTTCTTGTTTGTAACAATGAATTAACGAAAATAATTGGTTTTTATCCAAACTGTGGCATGAATCGTTTTTAAAAGGCGAAATAAGATGTTTTTCCTCTGTTCAGTAAAAGTTTACTCGTTTCAAAGCATAGAACTGTTTGAAATTAACAGCTCTCGTTAAGACTATCACGCAGATCTTTTGTTTTGTGCTAAAATAAGACGTTTTTAGTCAGTTTGATATAAGTTTTCTTGTTCAAAGCAAAATATTGTCGAAAATCAACCGTTTTTGTCTAAACTGATACAAAATTCGGTGGTTTGTGTCCGAATACAAAGTTTTCAGATTCTTTAATGCTAGGTTTGCTGCTTCTAACAAAGAATCAACGAAAATATTTTGTTTTAATACAAACTGCAATATAAAATGTCTTTATAGGACAAAACAAGATGTTTGGCATCTGTTTAATAAAAATTTACTCGTTTAGAAGCATAGAATCATTCCAAATAAGCTATTCTCGTCGAAACTATAATGTAATTGGTATTTTGTGCTAGAATACAGCGTTTTTGTTAGATTTATTAACAATTTTGTCTATTTTAAGCAATGAAACGAATAGGATTAGCTGCCTTTATCCAAAGTGATACATAAATTGCTCTTTTATGCCAGATTAATACGTTTTTAGTCTGTTCGATGTAAGTTTTCTTGTTCAAAGCAAAAGATCGTCTCAAATAAGCCGTTTTTGTTTGAACTGATGAACAATTCAGACTGAGAGTCAACAAAAATAATTTGTTTTAATCCAAACTGAAACTTTTTGACCCTATAAGGGTCCTATTAGAGTCCGAGATACGCCGTTCTCGTCAAGTCTATAACGTAATTCGTTTTTTTGTCTCAGAATACGACGTATTCTGTCTGTTAAATATAATTTTTTAATAATAATAATAATAATAATAACAATAATAATAATAATAATAATAATAATAATAATAATAATAATAATAATAATAATAATAATAATAATAATAATAATAATAATAATAATAATAATAATAATAATAATAATAATAATAATAATAATAATAATAATAATAATAATAATAATAATAATAATATAATAATAATAATAAAAGTAAGCTTAGTTTTCTAAGCAAAAATGAAGCTTATTCTGTGTGTTATATGAGCGTTTTCTCATTTCTATGCAAGAAATCATCTGTGATCTGTGTTTTTAGGCAAGAAATTGTCTAAAATTAATAACTCATTTTAAAACTGGTATAAAAACATTTACTATACAAAAGTTATAATCGGTTTTTAATAATAATAATAATAATAATAATAATAATAATAATAATAATAATAATAATATTAACAATAATAATAACAATAATAATAATAATAATAATAATAATAATAATAATAATAATAATAATAATAATAATAATAATAATAATAATAATAATAATAATAATAATAATAAAAATAATAATAGTAATAAAAGTAAGCTTAGTTTTCTAAGCAAAAATGAAGCTTATTTTGTGTTATATGGGCGTTTTCCCATTTCTATGCAAGAGATCATCTGTGATCTGTGTTTTTAGGCAAGAAATTGAATAAAATTAATAACTCATTTTAAAACTGATATAAAAACATTTACTATACAAAAGTTAAAATTGGTTTTTAATAATAATAATATTAATAATAAAAATAATAATAATAATAATAATAATAATAATAGTAATAATAATACTAATAATAATAATAATAGTAATAATAATAAAAATAATAGTAATAATAATAATAATAAAAATAATAATAATAGTAGTAATAAAAGTAAGCTTAGTTTTCTAAGCAAAAATGAAACTTATTTTGTGTTATATGAGCGTTTTCTCATTTCTATGCAAGAGATCATCTGTGATCTGTGTTTTAGGCAAGAAATTGTCTAAAATTAATAACTCATTTTAAAACTGGTATAAAAACATTTACTATACAAAAGTTATAATCGGTTTTTAATAATAATAATATTAATAATAATAGTAATAATAATAATAAAAATAATAGTAATAATAATAATAATAATAATAATAATAATAATAATAATAATAATAATAATAATAATAATAATAATAATAATAATAATAATAATAATAATAATAATAATAGTAATAAAAGTAAGCTTAGTTTTCTAAGCAAAAATGAAGCTTATTTTGTGTTAGATGAGCGTTTTCTCATTTCTATGCAAAAGATCATGTGTGATCTGTGTTTTTAGGCAATCTAAGCCATTTTATAGTTTTTAATATTTAACAAAAATTTGCTTTAAAATAAAATGTTTGAAAAACTGAAATTAAACTAAATTAATTGTGTCTAACACTTTAGTAAAAGAAAAAGGAGGAGACATAAAAGTCACTAAAGTCTTAGAGTTGTCTTTAGTCGTCATATTAATAGCAATAACATTTATAATAACAATACTAGTAGTACTAAATTTGCTTATATGCAAGCGCTTAATTAAGGTAACAGTTTTTTTGTTTTTTGCTTATATCTCGAAAACAGTTACTTTTATCAATTTTTAACTTTTCACCAAAATTAAAGGTGATAAAATTTCCTACAAAATAGTTATTTGCATTTTTCATGTATAACTAACCATAAGCGAGATATAAGTTTGAAAATAATTAATAATTAAAAAAAAATGTGTTTTAACTGAAAATGTCTTGTGATTTAAAATACACTTAATTTATTGGGTCCAACACTTAATTATAAGAAAAAGGAGGTGACAGTAAATGCTGCATTTTCGTCTTCGTCTCAAACATTGAAAACTGAATTACATTTTTGTTCAGTAACAGTTACAGTTTTCTTATTGATTTTTTGCTTATATCTCGAAAACAGTTACTCCTATCAAATTTTATCTTTCTTCCTAAATTAAAGCTGATAAAATTTCCGACAAAATAGTTATTTGCATTTTTCTTGTAGGACCAACCATAAGCGAGTTATAGAGTTAGATATAAATAATCTTTAACAAAAATTTGCTTTAAAATAAAATGTTTGAAAAACCGAAATTAAACTAAATTAATTAAGACTAACACTTTAGTAGAGGAAAAAGGAGAAGACATAAAAGTCACCAAAGTCTTGAGAGTCGGTTTTAGTCGTCATATTAATAACAATAACATTAATAATAATAATACTAATATTACTAAATTTGCTTATATGCAAGCGCTTAATTAAGGTAACAGTTTCTTGCTTATATTTCGAAAACAGTTACTCCTATCAATTTTTATCTTTTTACTAAAATTAAAGCTGATAAAATTTCCTACAAAATAGTTGTTTGCATTTTTTATGTAGGACTAACCATAAGCGAGATATAAGTTTGAAAATAATTAATATTTAAAAAGAAGTGCTTTAACAAAAAATGTCTTGTGATTTAAAATACACTTAATTTATTGGATCCAATACTTTATTAGAAGATAAAGGAGGTGACTTAAAAGTCACTGAAGTCTTCAGAGTCGTTTTCAAATGCTGCATTTTCGTCTACGTCTCAAATATTGAAAACTGAATTACATTTTTGTTCAGTAACTGTTACAGTTTTCACTTTGGTTTTTTGCTTATATCTCGAAAACAGTTACTCCTATAAATTTTTATCCTTCCTTCAAAATTAAAGCTGATAAAATTTCCTACAAAATAGTTTTATGCATTTTTTTTGTAGGACCAACCATAAGCGAGTTATATTGTTGGATATAAATAATCTTTAACAAAAATTTGCTTTAAAATAAAATGTTTGAAAAACCGAAATTAAACTAAATTAATTGGGTCTAACACTTTAGTAGAGGAAAAAGGAGGAGATGTAAAAGTCACCACAGTCTTCAGAGTCGTTTTTAGTCGTCATATTAATAACAATAACATTAATAGTAATAATACTAATATTACTAAATTTGCTTATATGCAAGCGCTTAATTAAGGTAACAGTTTCTTGCTTATATTTCGAAAACAGTTACTCCTATCAATTTTTATCTTTTTACTAAAATTAAAGCTGATAAAATTTTCTACAAAATAGTTATTTGCATTTTTTATGTAGGACTAACCATAAGCGAGATATAAGTTTGAAAATAATTAATATTTATAAAAAAAGTGCTTTAACAGAAAATGTCTTGTGATTTAAAATACACTTAATTTATTTGGTCCAATACTTTATTAGAAGAAAAAGAAGGTAACATAAAAGTCACTGAAGTCTTCAGAGTCGTTTTTAAATGATGCATTTTCGTCTTCGTCTCAAACATTGAAAATTGAATTACATTTTTGTTCAGTAACTGTAACAGTTTTCACTTTGGTTTTTTGCTTATATATCGAAAACAAATACTCCTATCAATTTTTATCTATCCTTCAAAATTAAAGCTGATAAAATTTCCTACAAATTAGTTATTTGCATTTCTTTTGTAAGACCAACCATAAGCGAGTTATAGAGTTGGATATAAATAATCTTTAACAAAAATTTGCTTTAAAATAAAATGTTTGAAAAACCTAAATTAAACTAAATTAATTGAGTCTAACACTTTAGTATAGGAAAAAGGAGAAGACATAAAAGTCACCAAAGTCTTCAGAGTCGTTTTTGGTCGTCATATTAATAACAATAACATTAATAATAATAATACTAATAGTACTAAATTTGCTTATATGCAAACGCTTTATTAAGGTAACAGTTTTTTGGTTTCTTGCTTATATCTCGAAAACAGTTACTCCTAT
The DNA here is from genome assembly GCF_031307605.1 of Tribolium castaneum. Lineage (NCBI taxonomy): Eukaryota > Metazoa > Arthropoda > Insecta > Coleoptera > Tenebrionidae > Tribolium > Tribolium castaneum. Next base: position 13,370,733 of record NC_087397.1, read on the forward strand.
CAATTTTTATCTTTTTACTAAAATTAAAGCTGATAAAATTTCCTACAAAATAGTTATTTGCATTTTTCTTGTAGGACCAAGTATAAGCGAGTTATAAAGATGGATATAAATAATATTTAACAATAATTTGCTTTAAAATAAAATGTTTGAAATACTAAAATTATACTAAATTAATTGTGTTTAACACTTTAGTAGAGGAAAATGGAGAAGACATAAAAGTCACTAAAGGTTTCAAAGTCGTCTTTAATCGTCATACTAATAACAATAACATTAACAATAATAATACTAATAGTACTAAATTTGCTTGTATGCAAACGCTTAATTAAGGTGACAGTTTTTTGGTTTCTTGCTTATATCTCGAAAACAGTTACTCCTATCAATTTTTATCTTTTTACTAAAATTAAAGCTGATAAAATTTTCTACAAAATAGTTATTTGCATTTTTCTTGTAGGACCAAGTATAAGCGAGTTATAAAGATGGATATAAATAATATTTAACAAAAATTTGCTTAAAAATAAAATGTTTGAAATACTGAAATTAAACTAAATTAACTGTGTCTAACACTTTAGTAGAGAAAAAGGAGAAGACATAAAAGTCACTAAAGGTTTTAGAGTCGTCTTTAATCGTCATATTAATAACAATAACCTTAATAATAATAATACTAATAGTACTAAATTTGCTTGTATGCAAACGCTTAATTAAGGTGACAGTTTTTTGGTTTCTTGCTTATATCTCGAAAACAGTTACTCCTATCAATTTTTATCTTTTTACTAAAATTAAAGCTGATAAAATTTCCTACAAAATAGTTATTTGCATTTTTCTTGTAGGACCAAGTATAAGCGAGTTATAAAGATGGATATAAATAATATTTAACAAAAATTTGCTTTAAAATAAAATGTTTGAAATACTGAAATTAAACTAAATTAATTGTGTCTAACACTTTAGTAGAGGAATAAGGAGAAGACATAAAAGTCACTAAAGGTTTCAGAGTCGTCTTTAATCGTCATACTAATAACAATAACATTAATAATAATAATACTACTAGTACTAAATTTGCTTGTATGCAAACGCTTAATTAAGGTGACAGTTTTTTGGTTTCTTGCTTATATCTCGAAAACAGTTACTCCTATCAATTTTTATCTTTTTACTAAAATTAAAGCTGATAAAATTTCCTACAAAATAGTTATTTGCATTTTTCTTGTAGGACCAAGTATAAGCGAGTTATAAAGATGGATATAAATAATATTTAACAAAAATTTGCTTTAAAATAAAATGTTTGAAATACTAAAATTATACTAAATTAATTGTGTTTAACACTTTAGTAGAGGAAAAAGGAGAAGACATAAAAGTCACTAAAGGTTTCAAAGTCGTCTTTAATCGTCATACTAATAACAATAACATTAACAATAATAATACTAATAGTACTAAATTTGCTTGTATGCAAACGCTTAATTAAGGTGACAGTTTTTTGGTTTCTTGCTTATATCTCGAAAACAGTTACTCCTATCAATTTTTATCTTTTTACTAAAATTAAAGCTGATAAAATTTTCTACAAAATAGTTATTTGCATTTTTCTTGTAGGACCAAGTATAAGCGAGTTATAAAGATGGATATAAATAATATTTAACAAAAATTTGCTTTAAAATAAAATGTTTGAAATACTGAAATTAAACTAAATTAACTGTGTCTAACACTTTAGTAGAGAAAAAGGAGAAGACATAAAAGTCACTAAAGGTTTTAGAGTCGTCTTTAATCGTCATATTAATAACAATAACCTTAATAATAATAATACTAATAGTACTAAATTTGCTTGTATGCAAACGCTTAACTAAGGTGACAGTTTTTTGGTTTCTTGCTTATATCTCGAAAACAGTTACTCCTATCAATTTTTATCTTTTTACTAAAATTAAAGCTGATAAAATTTCCTACAAAATAGTTTTTTGCATTTTTCATGTAGGACTAACCATAAGCGAGATATAAGTTTAAAAATAATCAATATTTAAAAAAAAGTGCTTTAACAAAAAATGTCTTGTGATTTAAAATACACTTAATTTATTGGGTCCAATACTTTATTAGAAGAAAAAGGAGGTGACTTAAAAGTCACTGAAGTCTTCAGAGTTGTTTTTAAATGCTGCATTTTCGTCTACGTCTCAAACATTGAAAACTGAATTACATTTTTGTTCAGTAACTGTTACAGTTTTCACTTTGGTTTTTTGCTTATATCTCGAAAACAGTTACTCCTATAAATTTTTATCTTTCCTTTAAAATTAAAGCTGATAAAATTTCCTACAAAAAGTTATTTGCATTTCTTTTGTAAGACCAACGATAAGCGAGTTATAGAGTTGGATATAAATAATCTTTAACAAAAATTTGCTTTAAAATAAAATGTTTGAAAAACCGAAATTAAACTAAATTAATTGGGTCTAACACTTTAGTAGAGGAAAAACGAGTAGACGTAAAAGTCCCCAAAGTCTTCAGAATCGTTTTTAATCGTCATATTAATAACAATAACATTAATAATAATAATACTAATAGTACTAAATTTGCTTATATGCAAACGCTTAATTAAGGTAACAGTTTTTTGGTTTTTTGCTAATATCTCGAAAACAGTTACTCCTATCAATTTTTATCTTTTTACTAAAATTAAAGCTGATAAAATTTCCTACAAAATAGTTATTTGCATTTTTCATGTAAGACTAACCATAAGCGAGATATAAGTTTAAAAATTATTAATATTTAAAAAAAAAGTGCTTTAACAGAAAATGTCTTGTGATTTAAAACAAACTTAATTTATTGGGTCCAATACTTTATTAGAAGAAAAAGGAGGTGACATAAAAGTCGCTGAAATCTTCAGAGCCGTTTTTAAATGCTGCATTTTTGTCATCGTCTCAAACATTGAAAACTGAATTACATTTTTGTTCAGTAACAGTTACAGTTTTCTTATTGGTTTTTTGCTTATATCTCGAAAACAGTTACACCTATCAAATTTTATCTTTCTTTCAAAATTAAAGCTGATAAAATTTCCAACAAAGTAGTTATTTGCATTTTTCTTGTGGGACCAAGCATTAGTGAGTTATAGAGATGGATATAAATAATATCTAACAAAAATTTGCTTTAAAATAAAATGTTTGAAAACCTGAAATTAAACTAAATTAATTGTGTCTAACACTTTAGTGGAGGAAAAAGGAGAAGACATAGAAGTCACTAAAGGTTTCAGAGTCGTCTTTAGTCGTCATATTAATAACAATAACATTAATAATAATAATACTAATAGTACTAAATTTGCTTATATGCAAACGCTTAATTAAGGTAACAGTTTTTTGGTTTCTTGCTTATATCTCGAAAACAGTTACTCCTATCAATTTTTATCTTTTTACTAAAATTAAAGCTGATAAATTTTCCTACAAAATAGTTATTTGCATTTTTCATGTAGGACTAACCATAAGCGAGATATAAGTTTGAAAATAATTCATATTTAAAAAAAAGTGCTTTAACAGAAAATGTCTTGTGATTAAAATACACTTAATTTAATGGGTCCAATACTTTATTAGAAGAAAATGGAGGTGACATAAAAGTCAACAAAGTCTTGAAAGTAGTTTTTAGTCGTCATATTAATAACAATAACATTAATAATAATAATACTAATAGTACTAAATTTGCATTTATGCAAGCGCTTAATTAAGGTAACAGTTTCTTGCTTATATCTCGAAAACAGTTACTCCTATCAATTTTTATCTTTTTTTCAAAATTAAAGCTGATAAAATTTCCTACAAAATAGTTATTTGCATTTTTCATATAGGACTAACCATAAGCGAGATATAAGTTTGAAAATAATTAATATTTAAAAAAAAAGTGCTTTAACAGAAAATGTTTTGTGATTTAAAATACACTTAATTTATTAGGTCCAATACTTTATTAGAAGAAAAAGGAGGTGACATATAAGTCACTGAAGTCTTCAGAGTCGATTTTAAATGCTGCATTTTCGTCTTCGTCTCAAACATTGAAAACTGAATTACATTTTTGTTCAGTAACAGTAACAGTTTTCTTATTGGTTTTTTGCTTATATCTCGAAAACAGTTACTCCTATCAATTTTTATCTTTCTTTTAAAATTAAAGCTGATAAAATTTCCTACAAATTAGTTATTTGCATTTTTCTTGTAGGACCAACCATAAGCGAGTTATAGAGTTGGATATAAATAATATTTAACAAAAACTTGCTTTAAAATAAAATGTTTGAAAAACTAAAATTAAACTAAATTAATTGTGTCTAACCATGGAGGTAAGATAAAGAGGAGACAGCATCGCAGCACTTTCACTGTAGCGTGTTGTGAAGCCGATTAACGCCGGGAGAGGGGAATGCGGGACCAAGAGGGGACAATGTTTTCCTCCATCGCAGGTGCAAAAGGCAGTGGCGTAGCATATTTAATTGCCAAAAGGGGTTCATACTTCATAGAGTATTTTAGTGGGAAAAATTTTATGAAGTTAAAAGAAAACAAACATAAAACTGTAATTATTTTATTCTTGTAAAAAAGACATGTATAATCCATACATACAGAGTGTTATTTTAAACGAGCAATTACGAGTATCCCAGCAAATAAACAAAAAATTGTAAAATCCCAAAATCGATAGTAAGTTAGAAACAATTGACTTAAAAGACACAAATCCGTGCAGTTGACTCGGAATAATAAGCTGAGGATCTAGGAAATTTATCATTTGATCGTAGAATAGGTTTTCCATGATCTTAAGAACCAGTGAAGTTTAAGTGACAGGAGAATGGGATTTTTATGCGCTAATAATGTTAATAAAATAATAAATAACTTAGAATATAGAATAATAATAATTTAGAACAGGGAACAACAGAATAAATTTTCACGATTACAATAAAGTAAAACTAATTGATTTAAATGTTCCATCGTTAAACGTCGATGCTTATCCGTAAGTATATTTTTTTGTTTATTTATGAGATATCCACGGTGGCCCGTTAAAAAATACCCTGTAAAAAATTGTCCCTACTAACTGAGTCAGGTTTAAGCACCTTCTAATAGAAAATCAATGAAAATAAGATAAAAAACAAGCATTGTTTACTGGTTTTTAAACAGAATTGTCTTATTAAGACTGGTTCTTATTCTATCTATTTTATCAACACTTTTTCTAGCTTCGTGATGAATACGTAATTTAAAATAACCTTTTAATATTAATTTTACTAATTTATGGAAGTGGTTATCCAAAGGATCGTCATCATATAAATGATCTCCGAAGACATCCATGACCGACGACGGTAGATTACGCATAGTATTAACAATTAAGATTTGAGGTAAATTTTCAATATTTTTGTTAAAAATCCCAGTTGTTTTGTGAAAATATCGGAAATATTTTTCCGCATTTTGGCAAACGCTGACTACCATTTGCGACGCCCTGTAAAGATGTCGGTACTCTTTCTGCTGCTGCAGTTTAGAAAATGTCCTATCACCTTCCAACAACCGCAGACACTGCATACAAGTTACAGATTTGTTAAGAGACTTTACAACAAATCCGGAGATATACGACACCACATCTAAAACATAATCCGTTAAATCCCAAGACGAAGATTGGGATTGGAAATCAAATTCGTCCATATATTTTAACTCTTCTTCAAATGAAACAATGTTTTCTTCCCCACTTGCATTTGTGGTAACACCTCTACTACTGCAGTTTAAAATTGTTGTTGAATCTAAATTTATGACGTTGCCCGTGTCGCCACTTTTAATTTCGTGATGGACAATTAATCGTTTATATGCGGCCTCAAATTGTCTAGCAGTGGGATTATTGTTAAACCCTCCTTTACTGCGGATAGCCCCAAAAAATAATTCCAAGTGGTCTTGTGACAGCTTGTAGGTTGAAATATATTTCAAAAAGCCTTTTTCTTCTACATAGTGTTCATAATACTGGATAAGACTTTCTATACAAATCATAAAGCCTAAAAAACCTGTCTTCCGACCAGAATTTAAAATTGCTCTGTTATTTATTTTTAACTGCTTTATATATTCCTTAATCTCAATTAAATACCTAAAAAACTCGTTTTTGGTAACAGGTGAAAGCGGCTTTTTATAAAAATATTTAGCTAGTCTATTTTTTGAGTTAAACATATCAAATAAATCATTAAAAATTTTAATAAACTTCGCTGTTGCAGCTGCACCTATAAAATCAGTTTTCCCGCTTTCTTTTAAAAATAATAAAGCATCAGACACACTCTTGCTCAAGGTTTGGGCAGCAAGTCTCACTTTCATTTTTTCTTTTGCGAATTTAATGTGACGAGTTCTTATTTTTGTCCCGGCATGTAAACCTTCTTCACACTGTAACTCAACAAGTTTTTCCAGAAATTTCCATTCAATTTTACCACCATCGCCATCAGTAATTAATGAATATGTTGCCAAACAATTTCTTACAAGCTTCAGCATATGACAAGCATCTGGAAATATGAAAATTAAATCATCTGTGATAGGATGTTGAAACGACGTTTTAAGTGAATTGAATTCCGCAAAATCTGCTCCCAAAATTTGAACCATCTGAAAATTCGCTGGGGCTCCATCAAACGTAACTGATAATACAGTAACGCCACTTTCATGTACAAACTGAAGACATGACTTGACAAGCGAAGCTTTTTCACTGGCACATAAACCATTTATAAGAAAATATCCAATGGGTATTTTCCATGTCCCATTTACGTTTACAAGCATAAAAACCAGAACTTCTTTTGCTTCTGGAAGTGTATCAGCACTAATATTTGTACCAATATCAACATATCCCGTAAATTTTTTTCCAGTCCATTCTATTTGTTTTCTGATCGACATTTCGTCGAGCACAAGGTTACAGACTATTTTATTGTTCTTACATTCGACATCTTTCGTTTTTATTTTTAAAGCATTTAACGCTTCTTTTGTCCACCCTGGGGATCCATCCACTGACTGATACCACTTTGAGATAGTGTTAAGATGCGGTAAAGATCGATTAAAAGTCTGTCGAACAAAGTTGTATGCTTTCGGTGAATAAAAGCTAAGCGTAAGAGCAAAGGATCTTAACGCTGGTGTATATTTCTGTTTTGTAGGCCCTTTCAACATTCGTCTAAAAATATCCGCAGCAGTTGAAGGCAACGATGACATAATAGTAGATTCAGCGTTTTCAGTAATCAAGCGTTTTTCCTTTAAAACATCTACAAGCGATTTTAAGGAATTTACTCGTAACCGTAATCTTCGCACAGACTGTTGCAACACTTTAACTTTTTTATTTTGACATTGCAATTTACTTTTCATTATTCGAAAATGTCGTTTTGCTTTTCTTGGTGTTGAAAAATCTGAGCTACTCAGAAATCCCACACTAAATCTTCTTCTTTTTTTGGTTTCACTTGTCGTAACGACACGTACTTGCTTAGTAAGTAATCTTTCAGTCTCAGAAGCTGTTAAAGTTGAAGAGGAAGGAAGAGACCGTACCCCCAAGGATTCACTTGAATCCTTTTGTTGAGAAAGATCAGAGTCTTTATGTACCTCCTGACTAACTAATCGTTTAGTCTCAGAAGCTGTTAATGTTCCAGAGGAAGGAAGAGACCGTACCCCCAAAGATTCACTTGAATTCTTATGTTGAAGGAGATTAGATTCTTTACGGAGTTCGTCCTCAGCTTCACTTGCGGTCAGGGTGCTGCTGCTAGATGACTTGAGAGTTGAAAGATCAGCTTCATCGTAACTTCTTTTATTTGATTTAGGAGATGTTACTGACGTTTCTACGCTTGTCGAATCAGAACTACTTAAATCTTTGTCAGTGGTATCAATTGGAATTGCTCCCTTTTTCAATACTTTCTTTTTAGTGACGCCCAGATACTCAAAATCTGTCTCTAGAAAATGATTTGCGCAAATTAACGCGTGTTTAGGAGCAGTTTCCTCAGCATTAAAAGGTAAACCAACACTCGAGAACCAGATTCTTCTAATACTTGGGTCAACTGGTATCCTATAAATAAATTTTTTTGTACATTGTTATTTCAGTAACAGTAACTAAATATTTTTGTTTAAAAATTTTGAGAATGGATATTAGTGGCATTACTAATCATTAAAAAACTAAAAAAAAAATTATTCTTACTAAGATGCAGCAGCTCGTAAACTTTGCAAAAAACGCATACATTAATATATGTTTGTAAGAAAAGCAAACCCGTTAACTTTGTTTTAAAGATATGTTTTAATATTTACATGATTTATTATTCAGTTGTTCAAAAAGAGTTGTAGGAAAACATTTTCTTTGAGACAAGAAAACCCACCATTTCAAAGAGAAAATTAATTCTGAAAATTGATATTTGTTGCTAAAGGTTTGAAACGGACCATACATGTTAAACTGTAGCTTTTAGACAAATTTTGTATAGAACGACTAATTTGTCAAATTGAATAGCCCTTTATAAAACAAATACCTACACCACTGACCTACAAGTACTCACCTGTGGAATGATAAATTCAAACTCGTGTTACTAACTATTTTACAAACGAAACACTGCCGTGGCATTGTTCTGTTACAATCAGTATATATTTTTTAGTCACTATAAACTCACTTTCACCACAAATTACGCTCAAATTCGCCTACTTCACTATTGTAAACAAACGGCCGCCATTATCCTTCACTGGATGTTCACTGGCAATATTGGTAATGCAGCGTTGTCGGATTGTTACTTAGTGCATCGCATATCCGGAAATCCACGAACACTCTTACCGCTTCAGCTCACTATGCAGTAACATACCAACATGTAAACATAGCCGATATGGCAACGTCAATGTTTATGTACATTAGAATGTGAAGTCTCGCGGACTTCACTTCCAAATACACATTGCGGAGCCTTGTGTCTAACACTTTAGTAGAGGAAACGGTAAAAGACATAAAAGTCACTAAAGGTTTCAGAGTCGTCTTTAGTCGTCATATTAATAACAATAACATCAATAATAATAACACTAATAGTACTAAATTTGCTAACATGCAAACACTTAATTAAGGTTGATAGGAGTAACTGTTTTCGAGATATAAGCAAGAAACAAAAAAACTGTTACCTTAATTAAGCGCTTGCATATAAGCAAATTTAGTACTACTAGTATTGTTATTATAAATGTTATTGTTACTAATATGACGACTAAAGACAACTCTAAGACTTTAGTGATTTTTTGTCTCCTCCTTTTTCCGCTACTAAAGTGTTAGACACAATTAATTTAGTTTAATTTCAGTTTTTCAAACATTTTATTTTAAAGCAAATTTTTGTTAAATATTAAAAACTATAAAATGGCTTAGATTGCCTAAAAACACAGATCACACATGATCTTTTGCATATAAATGAGAAAACGCTCATCTAACACAAAATAAGCTTCATTTTTGCTTAAAAAACTAAGCTTACTTTTATTACTATTATTATTATTTTTATTATTATTATTATTATTACTATTATTTTTATTATTATTATTACTATGATTATTATTATTATTATTATTATTATTATTAAAAACTGATTATAACTTTTGTATAGTAAATGTTTTTGTACCAGTTATTAATTTCTTGTCTAAAAACACAGAACACAGATCACAGATGATCTCTTGCATAGAAATGAGAAAACGCTCAGATAACACGAAATAAGCTTTATTTTTGCTTAGAAAAACTAAGCTTTAATTTAGAAAGAAATTCATTATTATAAGTATTATTATCATTATTATTATTATTATTATTATTATTTTTATTATTACTATTATTATTATTATTATTATTATTGTTACTATTATTATTATTATTATTATTATTATTATTATTATTATTATTATTAAAAACCGATTATAACTTTTGTATAGTAAATGTTTTTATACCAGTTTTAAAATGAGTGATTTATTTTAGACAATTTCTTGCCTAAAAACTATAAAATGGCTTAGATTGCCTAAAAACACAGATCACACATGATCTTTTGCATAGAAATGAGAAAACGCTCATGTAACACACAAGATAAGCTCCATTTTTTCTTATTAAAAGTATTATTATTATTATTACTTTTGTTACTATTACTATTATTATTATTATTATTATTATTATTATTATTATTATTATTATTATTATTATTATTATTATTATTAATATTAACTTTTGTATAGTAAATGTTTTTATACCAGTTTTAAAATGAGTTATTAATTTTAAACAATTTCTTGCCTAAAAACACAGATCACAGATGATTTCTTGCATAGAAATGAGAAAACGCTCATAACACACAAAATAAGCTTCATTTTTGCTTAGAAAACTAAGCTTACTTTTATTACTATTATTATTATTATTAATATTATTATTATTATTATTATTATTATTATTATTATTATTATCATTATTATTATTATTATTATTATTATTATTATTATTATTATTAAAAAATTATATTAAACAGACAGAAAACGTCGTATTCTGACACAAAAAAACGAATTACGTTATAGACTTGACGAGAACGGCGTATCTCGGACTCTTATAGGACTTTTATAGGGTCAAAAAGTATCAGTTTGGATTAAAATAAATTATTTTTGTTGACTCTCAGTCTGAATTGTTCATCAGTTCAAACAAAAACGGCTTATTTTAGACGATCTTTTGCTTTGAACACGAAAACTTACATCGAACAGACTAAATACGTATTAATCTGGCATAAAAGAGCAATTTATGTATCACTTTGGATAAAGGCAGCTAATCCTATTCGTTTCATTGCTTAAAATAGACAAAATTGTTAATAAATCTAACAAAAACGCTGTATTCTAGCACAAAATACTAATTACATTATAGTTTCGACGAGAATAGCTTATTTGGAATGATTCTATGCTTCCAAACGAGTAAATTTTTATTAAACAGATGCCAAACATCATGTTTTGTTCTATAAAGACATTTTATATTGCAGTTTGTATTAAAACAAAATATTTTCGTTGATTCTTTGTTAGAGGCAGCAAACCTAACATTAAAGAATCTGAAAACTTTGTATTCGGACACAAACCACCGAATTTTGTATCAGTTTAGACAAAAACGGTTGATTTTCGACAATATTTTGCTTTGAACAAGAAAACTTATATCAAACTGACTAAAAACGTCTTATTTTAGCACAAAACAAACGATTCGCGTTATAGTTTAACGAGAGCTGTTAATTTCAAACGGTTCTATGCTTTGAAACGAGTAAACTTTCAGTGAACAGAGGAAAAACATCTTATTTCGCCTTTTAAAAACGATTCAAGCCACAGTTTGGATAAAAACCAATTATTTTCGTTAATTCATTGTTACAAACAAGAAACCTTACATCAAAGTATCTGAAAACCCCTTATTCAGGCACAGAAATTCGAATTACGTTTCAGACTGGACAAAAACTGCTTACTTTAGACGATCCTTTGTTTTGAATACAAACTTACATTAAAAAGATTAAAAACGTCTTATTCTGGCTGAAAACTGCAAATTATATATTACTCTAGATAAAAGCAATTTATCCTGATTACTTCTTTACTTAGAATAGAGCAAACTTGTATAAAACTTAATGAAAACTTTAAATTTCGTCTCAAAGAAATAATTTACGTTATAGTTTTGACCAGCACTATTTATTTCAAACGATTTTATGATTCGAAACTAATGAACTTTTATGGGGCAGATGCAAAACCACATATTACCATATAAAGCGTTGTTTTAAAGCAAATTATTATCTTTTGCAACAAGAAATTTCACGTCAAAAAACTGAAAACTTCGTATCCATGCACAAATATCGAATTACGTATCAGTTTAGGCAAATACAGCTTATTTTAAACGATTCCTTGCTATAAACAAGAAAAATTTTATCAAACATATTGAAAACGTCTTATTCTCGAAAATAAGAGCAAATTATGTATCAGTTTTAACAAAAGCGGATTACTCTGTTTGATTCTATGCTTAGAGTAGAGTAAACTACCATAAAACGTAATGAAAACTCTATATTCAAGATCAAAAGAACAAATTGCGTCATAGTTTTGACAAAAAAAAATATTTCGGACGACTACATACTTCAAAGTAAGCAAACTTTAATTGAGCAAGTGCTAAAGCTAATACTTTGCTTTAAAATAACGATTTATGTGGTTATATGGTATTTTGCATCTGTCCTATAAAAGTTTACTCGTTTCGCTCCATTGAATCATTCGAAATAAATTATTTTGACACAACAACAACGAAAATAATTTGTTTTTGTTTAAACTGAAACATAAGTCGCTTTTATAAAACGAACTAAGACGTTTGGCATCTGTTTAGTGAAAGTTTTATCGTTTGGGGGCATAAAATCGTTTGAAATTAGCAGTTCTGGTCAAAACTATAACGTAAATTATTTCTTTAAGACGAAATTTAAAGTTTTCATTAAGTTTTATACAAGTTTACTCTATTCTAAGTAAAGGAGTAATCAGGATAAATTGCTTTTATCAAGAGTAATATATAATTTGCAGTTTTCAGCCAGAATAAGACGTTTTTAATCATTTTAATGTAAGTTTTTGTATTCAAAACAAAGGATCGTCTAAAGTAAGCAGTTTTTGTCCAGACTGAAACGTAATTCGAATTTCTGTGCCTGAATAAGGAGTTTTCAGTTACTTTGATGTAAGGTTTCTTGTTTGTAACAATGAATTAACGAAAATAATTGGTTTTTATCCAAACTGTAGCATGAATCGTTTTTAAAAGGCGAAATAAGATGTTTTTCCTCTGTTCAGTGAAAGTTTACTCGTTTCAAAGCATAGAACCGTTTGAAATTAACAGCTCTCGTTAAGACTAAAACGCAAATCTTTTGTTTTGTGCTAAAATAAGACGTTTTTAGTCAGTTTGATATAAGTTTTTTTGTTCAAAGCAAAATATTGTCGAAAATCAACCGTTTTTGTCTAAACTGATACAAAATTCGGTGGTTTGTGTCCGAATACAAAGTTTTCAGATTCTTTAATGTTAGGTTTGCTGCTTCTAACAAAGAATCAACGAAAATATTTTGTTTTAATACAAACTGCAATATAAAATGTCTTTATAGGACAAAACATGATGTTTGGCATCTGTTTAATAAAAATTTACTCGTTTGGAAGCATAGAATCATTCCAAATAAGCTATTCTCGTCTAAATTATAATGTAATTAGTATTTTGTGCTAGAATACAGCGTTTTTGTTAAATTTATTAACAATTTTGTTTATTTTAAGCAATGAAACGAATAGGATTAGCTGCCTTTATCCAAAGTGATACATAAATTGCTCTTTTATGCAAGATTAATACGTTTTTAGTCTGTTCGATGTAAGTTTTCTTGTTCAAAGCAAAAGATCGTCTAAAATAAGCCGTTTTTGTTTGAACTGATGAACAATTCAGACTGAGAGTCAACAAAAATAATTTGTTTTAATCCAAACTGATACTTTTTGACCCTATAAGAGTCCTATAAGAGTCCGAGATACGCCGTTCTCATCAAGTCTATAATGTAATTCGTTTTTTTGTGTCAGAATACGACGTTTTCTGTCTGTTTAATATAAGTTTTTAATAATAATAATAATAATAATAGTAATAATGATAATAATAATATAAATAATAGTAATAATAATAATAATAATAATAATAATAATAATAATAATATTAATAATAATAATAATAAAAATTATAATAGTAATAAAAGTAAGCTTAGTTTTCTAAGCAAAAATAAAGCATATTTTGTGTTATATGAGCGTTTTCTCATTTCTATGCAAAAGATCATGTGTGATCTGTGTTTTTAGGCAATCTAAGCCATTTTATAGTTTTTAGGCAAGAAATTGTCTAAAATAAATCACTCATTTTAAAACTGGTATAAAAACATTTACTATACAAAAGTTATAATCGGTTTTGATAATAATAATAATAATAATAATTATAATAATAATAATAATAATAATAATAATAATAGTAATAAAAGTAAGCTTAGTTTTCTAAGCAAAAATGAAGCTTATTTTGTTAGTTATATGAGCGTTTTCTCATTTCTATGCAAGAAATCATCTGTAATCTGTGTTTTTAGGCAAGAAATTGTCTAAAATTAATAACTCATTTTAAAACTGGTATAGAAACATTTACTATACAAAAGTTAATAATAATAACAATAATAATAATAATAATAATAATAATAATAATAATAATAATAATAATAGTAATAGTAACAAAAGTAATAATAATAATACTTTTAATAAGGAAAAATAAAGCTTATTTTGTGTGTTACATGAGCGTTTTCTCATTTCTATGCAAAAGATCATGTGTGATCTGTGTTTTTAGGCAATCTAAGCCATTTTATAGTTTTTAGGCAAGAAATTGTCTAAAATAAATCACTCATTTTAAAACTGGTATAAAAACATTTACTATACAAAAGTTATAATCGATTTTTAATAATAATAATAATAATAAAAATAATAATAATAGTAATAAAAATAATAATAATAGTAATAAAAGTAAGCTTAGTTTTCTAAGCAAAAATGAAGCTTATTATGTGTGTTATATGAGCGTTTCCTTATTTCTATGCAAGAGATCATCTGTGATCTGTGTTTTTAGGCAAGAAAAATGCAAATAACTATTTTGTAGGAAATTTTATCAGCTTTAATTTTGGTGAAAAGTTAAAAATTGTTAGGAGTAACTGTTTTCGAGATATAAGCAAAAATCAAAAAAACTGTTACCTTAATTAAGCGCTTGCATATAAGCAAATTTAGTACTTCTAGTATTGTTATTATTAATGTTATTGTTATTAATATGACGACTAAAGACAACTCTAAGACTTTATTGACTTTTGTGTCTCCTCCTTTTTCCTCTACTAAAGTGTTAGACACAGTTAATTTAGTTTAATTTCAGTATTTCAAACATTTTATTTTAAAGCAAATTTTTGTTAAATATTATTTATATCCATCTTTATAACTCGCTTATACTTGGTCCTACAAGAAAAATGCAAATAACTATTTTGTAGAAAATTTTATCAGCTTTAATTTTAGTAAAAAGATAAAAATTGATAGGAGTAACTGTTTTCGAGATATAAGCAAGAAACCAAAAAACTGTTACCTTAATAAAGCGTTTGCATATAAGCAAATTTAGTACTATTAGTATTATTATTATTAATGTTATTGTTATTAATATGACGACCAAAAACGACTCTGAAGACTTTGGTGACTTTTATGTCTTCTCCTTTTTCCTATACTAAAGTGTTAGACACAATTAATTTAGTTTAAATTCAGTTTTTCAAACATTTTATTTTAAAGCCAATTTTTGTTAAGTATTATTTATATCCAACTCTATAACGCGCTTACGGTTGGTCCTACAAAAGAAATGCATTTAACTATTTTGTAGGAAATTTTATCAGCTTTAATTTTGAAAAAAAGATAAAAATTGATAAGAGTAAATGATTTCGAGGTATAAGCAAAAAACCAAAGTGAAAACTGTTACAGTTACTAAACAAAAATGTAATTCAGTTTTCAATGTTTGAGACGATGACAAAAATGCAGCATTTAAAAACGACTCTGAAGACTTCAGTGACTTTTATGTCACCTCCTTTTTCTTCTAATAAAGTATTGGACCCAATAAATTAAGTGTATTTTCAATCACAAGGCATTTTCTGTTAAAGCACTTTTGTTTTAAATATTAATTATTTTCAAACTTATATCTCGCTTATGGTTAGCCCTACATGAAAAATGCAAATAACTATTTTGTAGGAAATTTTATCAGCTTTAATTTTAGTAAAAAAATAAAAATTGATAGAAGGAACTGTTTTCGAGATATAAGCAAGAAACCAAAAAACTGTTACCTTAATTAAGCGCATGCATATAAGCAAATTTAGTACTATTAGTATTATTATTATTAATGTTATTGTTATTAATATGACGACTAAAAACGACTCTGAAGACTTTGGTGACTTTTATGTCTTCTCCTTTTTCCTCTACTAAAGTGGTAGACCCAATTAATTTAGCTTAATTTCGATTTTTCAAACATTTTATTTTAAAGCAAATTTTTGTTAAATATTATTTATATCCAACTCTATAACTCGCTTATGGTTGGTCCTACAAAAAAATGCAAATAAATATTTTGTAGGAAATTTTATCAGCTTTAATTTTGAAAAAAAGATAAAATTGATAGAAGTAACTGTTTTCGAGATATAAGCAAGAAACCAAAAAACTGTTACCTTAATTAAGCGTTTGCATATAAGCAACTTTAGTACTATTAGTATTATTATTATTAATGTTATTGTTATTAATATGACGGCTAAAGACGACTCTGAAACCTTTAGAGACTTTTATGTCTTCTCCTTTTTCCTCCACTAAAGTGCTAGACACAATTAATTTAGTTTAATTTCAGTTTTTCAAACATTTTATTTTAAAGCAAATTTTTGTTAGATATTATTTATATCCATCTCTATAACTCGCTTATGCTTGGTCCTACAAGAAAAATGCAAATAACTACTTTGTTGGAAATTTTATCAGCTTTAATTTTGAAAAAAAGATAAAATTTGATAGGTGTAACTGTTTTCGAGATATAAACAAAAAACCAATAAGAAAACTGTAACTGTTACTGAACAAAAATGTAATTCAGTTTTCAATGTTTGAGACGATGACAAAAGTGCAGCATTTAAAAACGACTCTGAAGACTTCAGTGACTTTTATGCCACCTCCTTTTTCTTCTAATAAAGTATTGGACCCAATAAATTAAGTGTATTTTAAATCACAAGGCATTTTCTGTCAAAGCACTTTTGTTTTAAATATTAATTATTTTCAAACTTATATCTCGCTTATGGTTAGCCCTACATGAAAAATGCAAATAATTATTTTGTAGGAAATTTTATCAGCTTTAATTTTAGTAAAAAGATAAAAATTGATAGGAGGAACTGTTTTCGAGATATAAGCAAGAAACCAAAAAACTGTTACCTTAATTAAGCGTTTGCATATAAGCAAATGTAGTACTACTAGTATTATTATTATTAATGTTATTGTTATTAATATGACGACTAAAAACGACTCTGAATACTTTGGTGACTTTTATGTCTTATCCTTTTTCCTATACTAAAGTGTAAGACTCAATTAATTTAGTTTAATTTCGGTTTTTCAAACATTTTATTTTAAAGCAAATTTTTGTTAAAGATTATTTATATCCAACTCTATAACTTGCTTATGGTTGGTCTTAGAAAAGAAATGCAAATAACTATTTTGTAGAAAATTTTATCAGCTTTAATTTAGAAAGAAAGATAAAAATTGATAGGAGTAATTGTTTTCGAGATATAAGCAAAAAACGAAAGTGAAAACTGTTACAGTTACTGAACAAAAATGTAATTCAGTTTTCAATGTTTGAGACGAAGACGAAAATGCAGCATTTAAAAACGACTCTGAAGACTTCAGCGACTTTTATGTCACCTTCTTTTTCTTCTAATAAAGTATCGGACCCAATAAATTAAGTGTATTTTAAATCACAAGACATTTTCTGTTAAACCACTTTTTTTAAATATTAATAATTTTTAAACTTATATCTCGCTTATGGTTAGTCTTACATGAAAAATGCAAATAACTATTTTGTAGAAAATTTTATCATCTTTAATTTTAGTAAAAAAATAAAAATTGATAGGAGTAACTGTTTTCGAGATATAAGCAAGAAACCAGAAAACTGTTACCTTAATTAAGCGTTTGAATATAAGCAAATTTAGTACTATTAGTATTATTATTATTAATATTATTGTTATTAATATGACGACTAAAAACGACTCTCAAGACTTTGGTGACTTTTATGTCTTCCCCTTTTTCCTCCACTAAAGTGTTAGTCTTAATTAATTTAGTTTAATTTCGGTTTTTCAAACATTTTATTTTAAAGCAAATTTTTGTTAAAGATTATTTATATCCAACTCTATAACTCGCTTATGGTTGGTCCTACAAGAAAAATGCAAATAACTATTTTGTAGGAAATTTTATCAGCTTTAATCTTGAAAGAAGGATAAAAATTGATAGGAGTAACTGTTTTCGAGATATAAGCAAAAAACCAATAAGAAAACTGTAACTGTTACTGAACAAAAATGTAATACAGTTTTCAATGTTTGAGACGAAGACGAAAATGCAGCACTTAAAATCGACTCTGAAGATTTGAGTGACTTTTATGTCACCTCCTTTTTCTTCTAATAAAGTATTGGACCCATTAAATTAAGTGTATTTTATATCACAAGACATTTTCTGTTAAAGCACTTTTTTTTTAAATATTAATTATTTTCAAACTTATATCTCGCTTATGGTTAGTCCTACATGAAAAATGCAAATAACTATTTTGTAGGAAATTTTATCAGCTTTAATTTTGAGAGAAAAATAAAAATTGATAGGAGTAATTGGTTTCGAGATATAAGCAAAAAACCAAAGTGAAAACTGTTACAGTTACTGAACAAAAATGTAATTCAGTTTTCAATGTTTGAGACGAAGACGAAAATGCAGTATTTAAAAACGACTCTGAAGACTTCAGCGACTTTTATGTCACCTCCTTTTTCTTCTAATAAAGTATTGGACCCAATAAATTAAGTGTATTTTAAATCACAAGACATTTTCTGTTAAAGCACTTTTTTTTTAAATATTAATTATTTTCTAACTTATATCTCGCTTATGGTTAGTCCTACATGAAAAATGCAAATTACTATTTTGTAGAAAATTTTATCAGCTTTAATTTTAGTAAATAGAAAAAAATTGATAGGAGTAACTGTTTTCGAGATATAAGCAAGAAACCAAAAAACTGTTACCTTAATTAAGTGCTTGCATATAAGCAAATTTAGTACTAAAAACAACTCTGAAGACTTTGGTGACTTTTATGTCTTCTCCTTTTTTCTCTACTAAAGTGTTAGACCTAATTAGTTTAGTTTAATATCAGTTTTTCAAACATTTTCTTTTAAAGCAAATTTTTGTTAAAGATTATTTATATCCAACTCTATAACTCGCTTATGGTTGGTCCTACAAAAAAATGCATATAACTATTTTGTAGAAAATTTTATCAGCTTTAATTTTGAAAAAAAGATAAAAATTGATAGGAGTAACTGTTTTCGAGATATAAGCAAGAAACCAAAAAACTGTTACCTTAATTAAGCGTTTGCATATAAGCAAATTTAGTACTATTAGTATTATTATTATTAATGTTATTGTTATTAATATGACGATTAAAGACGACTCTGAAACATTTAGTGACTTTAATGTCTTCTCCTTTTTCCTCTACTAAAGTGTTAGACACAATTAATTTAGTTTAATTTCAATTTTTCAAGCATTTTATTTTAAAGCAAATTTTTGTTAAATATTATTAATATCAAACTCTATAACTCGTTTATGCTTGGTTCTACAAGAAAAATGTAAATAACTATTTTTCGGAAATTTTATCAGCTTTAATTTTGGAAAAAAGATAAAATTTGATAGGAGTAACTGTTTTCGAGATATAAGCAAAAAATCAATAAGAAAACTATAACTGTTACTGAACAAAAATGTAATTCAGTTTTCAATGTTTGAGACGAAGACGAAAATGCAGAATTTAATAACGACTCTGAAGGCTTCAGTGACTTTTATGTCTCCTCCTTTTTCTTCTAATAAAGTGTTGGACCTAATAAATTAAGTGTATTTTAAATCACAAGACATTTTCTGTTAAAGCACATTTTTTTTAATTAATAATTATTTTCAAACTTATATTTCGCTATGGTTAGTCCTACATGAAAAATGCAAATAACGATTTGTAGGAAATTTTTTCAGCTTTAATTTTAGTAAAAAATAAAAATCGTTTGGAGTAAATGTTTTCGAGATATAAGCAAAAAACCAAAAAACTGTTACCTTAAATAAGCGCTTGCATATAAGCAAATTTAGTACTACTAGTATTGTTATTATAAATGTTATTGTTATTAATATGACGACTAAAGACAACTCTAAGACTTTAGTGACTTTTATGTCTCCTCCTTTTTCCTCTACTAAAATGTTAGACCCAATTAATTTAGTTTAATTTCAGTTTTTCAAACATTTTATTTTAAAGCAAATTTTTGTTAATGATTATTTATATCCAACTCTATATAAATTAATTGGGTCTAACGCTTTAGTAGAGGAAAAAGGAGGAGACGTAAAAGTCACCAAAGCTGATAAAATTTCCTACAAAATAGTTATTTGCATTTTTCTTGTAAGACCAACCATAAGCGAGTTATAGAGTTGGATATAAATAATCTCTAACAAAAATTTGCTTTAAAATAAAATGTTTGAAAAACCGAAATTAAACTAAATTAATTAAGACTAACACTTTAGTAGAGGAAAAAGGAGAAGACATAATAGTCACCAAAGTCCTGAGAGTCGTTTTTAGTCGTCATATTAATAACAATAACATTAATAATAATAATACTAATAGTACTAAGTTTGCTTATATGCAAGCGCTTAATTAAGGTAACAGTTATTTGGTTTCTTGCTTATGTCTCGAAAACAGTTACTTTTATCAATTTTTATCTTTTTACTAAAATTAAAGCTGATAAAATTTCCTACAAAATAGTTATTTGCAATTTTCGTGTTGGACTAACCATAAGCGAGATATAAGTTTAAAAATTATTAATATTTAAAAAAAAGTGCTTTAACAGAAAATGTCTTGTGATTTAAAATACACTTAATTTATTGGGTCCAATACTTTATTAGAAATAAAAGGAGGTGACATAAAAGTCGCTGAAGTCTTCAGAGTCGTTTTTAATGCTGCATTTACGTCTTCGTCTCAAATATTGAAAACTGAATTACATTTTTGTTCAGTAACTGTAACAGTTTTCACTTTGGTTTTTTGCTTATATCTCGAAAACAGTTACTCCTATCAAATTTTATCTTTCATCCAAAACTAAAGCTGATAAAATTTCCAACAAAATAGTTATTTACATTTTTCTTGTAGGACCAAGCATAAACGAGTTATAGAGTTGGACATAAATAATATTTAACAAAAATTTGCTTTAAAATAAAATGTTTGAAAAACCGAAATTAAACTAAATTAATTAAGTCTAACACTTTAGTATAGGAAAAAGGAGAAGACATAAAAGTCACCACAGTCTTCAGAGTCGTTTTTAGTCGTCATATTAATAACAATAACATTAATAATAATAATAATACTAATAGTACTAAATTTGCTTATATGCAAACGCTTAACTAAGGTAACAGTTTTTTGGTTTCTTGCTTATATCTCGAAAACAGTTACTCCTATCAATTTTTATCTATTTACTAAAATTAAAGCTGATAAAATTTCCTACAAAATAGTAATTTGTATTTTTCATGTAGGACTAACCATAAGCGAGATATAAGTTTGAAAATAATTAATATTTAAAAAAAAAGTGCTTTAACAGAAAATGTCTTGTGATTTAAAATACACTTAATTTATTGGGTCCAATACTTTATTAGAAGAAAAAGGAGGTGACATAAAAGTCACTGAAGTCTTCAGAGTCGATTTTAAATGCTACATTTTCGTCTTCGTCTCAAACATTGAAATTGAATTACATTTTTGTTCAGTGACAGTTACAGTTTTCTTATTGGTTTTTTGCTTATATCTCGAAAACTGTTACTCCTATCAATTTTTATCTTTTTTTCAAGATTAAAGCTGATAAAATTTCCTACAAAATAGTTATTTGCATTTTTCTTGTAGGACCAACCATAAGCGAGTTATAGAGTTGGATATAAATAATCTTTAACAAAAATTTGCTTTAAAATAAAATGTTTGAAAAACCGAAATTAAACTAAATTAATTAAGACTAACACTTTAGTGGAGGAAAAAGGGAAAGACATAAAAGTCACCAAAGTCTTGAGAGTCGTTTTTAGTCGTCATATTAATAACAATAACATTAATAATAATAATACTAATAGTACTAAATTTGCTTATATGCAAACGCTTAATTAAGGTAACAGTTTTTTGGTTTCTTGCTTATATCTCGAAAACAGTTACTTCTATCAATTTTTATTTTTTTACTAAAATTAAAGCTGATAAAATTTCCTACAAAATAGTTATTTGCATTTTTCATGTAAGACTAACCATAAGCGAGATATAAGTTTAAAAATTATTAATATTTAAAAAAAAGTGCTTTAACAGAAAATGTCTTGTGATTTAAAATACACTTAATTTATTGGGCCCAATACTTTATTAGAAGAAAAAGGAGGTGACATAAAAGTCGCTGAAGTCTTCAGAGTCGCTTTTAAATGCTGCATTTTCGTCTTCGTCTCAAACATTGAAAACTGAATTACATTTTTGTTCAGTAACTGTAACAGTTTTCACTTTGGTTTTTTGCTTATATCTCGAAAACAGTTACTTCTATCAATTTTTATTTTTCTTTCAAAATTAAAGCTGATAAAATTTCCTACAAAATAGTTATTTGCATTTATCATGTAGGACTAACCATAAGCGAGATATAAGTTTGAAAATAATTAAAATTTAAAAAAAGAGTGCTTTAACAGAAAATGCCTTGTGATTTAAAATACACTTAATTTATTGGATCCAATAATTTATTAGAAGAAAAAAGAGGTGACATAAAAGTCGCTGAAGTCTTCAAAGTCGTTTTTAATGCTGCATTTTCGTCTTCGTCTCAAATATTGAAAACTGAATTTTATTTTTGTTCAGTAACTGTAACAGTTTTCACTTTGGTTTTTTGCTTATATCTCGAAAACAGTTACTCCTATCAATTTTTATATTTCTTTCAAAATTAAAGCTGATAAAATTTCCAACAAAATAGTTATTTGCATTTCTTTTGTAAGACCAACCATAAGCGAGTTATAGAGTTGGATATAAATAATCTTTAACAAAAATTTGCTTTAAAATAAAATGTTTGAAAAACCGAAATTAAACTAAATTAATTGGGTCTAACACTTTAGTATAGAAAAAAGGAGAAGACATAAAAGTCACCAAAGTCTTCAGAGTCGTTTTTAGTCGTCATATTAATAACAATAACATTAATAATGATAATACTAATAGTACTAAGATTGCTTATATGCAAACGCTTAATTAAGGTAACAGTTTTTTTGTTTCTTGCTTATATCTCGAAAACAGTCACTCCTATCAATTTTTACCTTTTTACTAAAATTAAAGCTGATAAAATTTCCTACAAAATAGTTATTTGCATTTTTCTTGTAGGACCAAGTATAAGCGAGTTATAAAGATGGATATAAATAATATAACACAAAATAAGCTTTATTTTTGCTTAGAAAACTAAGCTTACTTTTATTACTACTATTATTATTATTTTTATTATTATTATTATTATTACTATTATTTTTATTATTATTATTATTATTATTATTATTATTAATATTATTATTATTAAAAACCGATTATAACTTTTGTATAGTAAATGTTTTTATACCAGTTTTAAAATGAGTTATTAATTTTATTCAATTTCTTGCCTAAAAACACATCACAGATGATCTCTTGCATAGAAATGAGAAAACGCTCATATAACACACAAAATAAGCTTCATTTTTGCTTAAAAAACTAAGCTTACTTTTATTACTATTATTATTATTTTTATTATTATTATTACTATTATTATTATTATTATTATTATTAATATTATTATTATTATTATTATTATTATTATTATTATTATTATTATTATTACGCTCATGTAACACACAAAATAAGCTTCATTTTTCCTTATTAAAAGTATTATTATTATTATTACTTTTGTTACTATTACCATTATTATTATTATTATTATTATTATTGTTATTATTATTAATATTAAAAACTTATATTAAACAGATAGAAAACGTCGTATTCTGACACAAAAAAAAATGAATTACGTCATAGACTTGACGAGAACGGCGTATCTCGGACTCTTATAGGGTCAAAAAGGATCAGTTTAGATTAAAACAAATTATTTTTGTTGACTCTCAGTCTGAATTGTTCATCAGTTCAAACAAAAACGGCTTATTTTAGACGATCTTTTGCTTTGAACAAGAAAACTTACATCGAACTGACTATAAACGTATTAATCTGGCAAAAAAGAGCAATTTATTTATCACTTTGGATAAAGGCAGCTAATCCTATTGGTTTCATTGCTTAAAATAAACAAAATTGTTAATAAATCTAACAAAAACGCTGTATTCTAGCACCAAATACTAATTACATTATAGTTTCGACGAGAATAGCTTATTTGGAATGATTCTATGTTTCCAAACGAGTAAATTTTTATTAAACATAAAGACATTTTATATTGCAGTTTGTATTAAAACAAAATATTTTCGTTGATCCTTTGTTAGAAGCAGCAAACCTAACATTTAAGAATCTGAAAACTTTGTATTCGGACACAAACCACCGAATTTTGTATCAGTTTAGACAAAAACGGTTGATTTTCGACAATATTTTGCTTTGAACAAGAAAACTTATAACAAACTGACTAAAAACGTCTTATTTTAGCACAAAACTAAAGATTTGCTTTATAGTCTCAACGAGAGCTGTTAATTTTAAACGGTTCTATGCTTTGAAACGAGTAAATTTTCACTGAACAGAGGAAAAACATCTTATTTCGCCTTTTAAAAACGATTCATGCCACAGTTTGTATAAAAACCAATTATTTTCGTTAATTCATTGTTTCAAACAAGAAACCTTACATCAAAGTAACTGAAAACCCCTTTATTCAGGCACAGAAATTCGAATTACGTTTCTGTCTGGACAAAAACTGCTTACTTTAGACGATCCTTTGTTTTGAATACAAAAACTTACATTAAAAAGATTAAAAACGTCTTATTCTGGCTGAAAACTGCAAATTATATATTACTCTAGATAAAAGCAATTTATCCTGATTACTCCTTTACTTTGAATAGAGTAAACTTGTATAAAACTTAATGAAAACTTTAAATTTCGTCTCAAAGGAATAAATTACGTTATAGTTTTGACCAGCACTGTTTATTTCAAACGATTTTATGATTCGAAACGAATGAACTTTTATGGGGCAGATGCAAAACCACATATTACCATATAAAGCGTTGTTTTAAAGCAAATTATTGCCTTTTGCAACAAGAAATTTCACGTCAAAGAATCTGAAAACTTCGTATCCATGCACAAATATCGAATTACGTATCAGTTTAGGCAAATACAGCTTATATTAAACGATTCTTTGCTATAAACAAAAAAAATTTTATCAAACATATTGAAAACGTTTTGTTCTCGAAAATAAGAGCAAATTATGTATCAGCTTTAACAAAAGCGGATTACTCTGTTTGATTCTATGCTTAGAGTAGAGTAAACTACCATAAAACGTAATGAAAACTCTATATTCAAGCTCAAAAGAACAAATTACGTTATAGTTTTGACAAAAAAAAATTATTTTGGACGATTACATACTTCGAAGTAAGCAAACTTTAATTGAACAAGTGCAAAAGCTAATACTTTGCTTTAAAATAACGATTTATGTGGTAATATGGTATTTTGCATCTGTCCTATAAAAGTTAACTCGTTTCGATCCATTGAATCATTCGAAATAAATTATTTTGACACAACAACAACGAAAATAATTTGTTTTTGTTTAAACTGTAACATGTTTTTATAAAACGAACTAAGACGTTTGGCATCTGTTTAGTGAAAGTTTTCTCGTTTGGGGGCATAAAATCGTTTTAAATTAACAGTTCTGGTCAAAACTATAACGTAAATTATTTCTTTGAGACGAAATTTAAAGTTTTCATTAAGTTTTATACAAGTTTGCTCTATTCTAAGCAAAGGAGTAATCAGGATATACTGCTTTTATCCAAAGTAATACATAATTTGCAGTTTTCAGCCAGAATAAGACGTTTTAATCTTTTTAATGTAAGTTTTTGTATCCAAAACAAAGGATCGTCTAAAGTAAGCAGTTTTTGTCCAGACTGAAACGTAATTCGAATTTCTGTGCCTGAATAAGGGGTTTTCAGTTACTTTGATGTAAGGTTTCTTGTTTGTAACAATGAATTAACGAAAATAATTGGTTTTTATCCTAACTGTGGCATGAATCGTTTTTAAAAGGCGAAATAAGATGTTTTTCCTCTGTTCAGTGAAAGTTTACTCGTTTCAAAGCATAGAACTGTTTGAAATTAACAGCTCTCGTTAAGACTATAACGCAGATCTTTTGTTTTGTGCTAAAATAAGACGTTTTTAGTCAGTTTGATATAAGTTTTCTTGTTCAAAGCAAAATATTGTCGAAAATCAACCGTTTTTGTCTAAACTGATACAAAATTCGGTGGTTTGTGTCCGAATACAAAGTTTTCAGATTCTTTAAAGTTAGGTTTGCTGCTTCTAACAAAGAATCAACGAAAATATTTTGTTTTAATACGAACTGCAATATAAAATGTCTTTATAGGACAAAACATGATGTTTGGCATCTGTTTAATAAAAATTTACTCGTTTGGAAGCATAGAATCATTCCAAATAAGCTATTCTCGTCGAAACTATAATGTAATTAGTATTTTGTGCTAGAATACAGCGTTTTTGTTAGATTTATTAACAATTTTGTCTACTTTAAGCAATGAAACGAATAGGATTAGCTGCCTTTGTCCAAAGTGATACATAAATTGCTCTTTTATGCCAGATTAATACGTTTTTAGTCTGTTCGATATAAGTTTTCTTGTTCAAAGCAAAAGATCGTCTAAAATAAGCCGTTTTTGTTTGAACTGATAAACAATTCCGACTGAGAGTGAACAAAAATAATTTGTTTTAATCTAAACTGATACTTTTTGACCCTATAAGAGTCCGAGATACGCCGTTCTCGTCAAGTCTATAACGTAATTCGTATTTTTGTGTCAGAATACGACGTTTTCTGTCTGTTTAATATAATTTTTTAATAATAATAATAATAATAACAATAATAATAATAATAATAGTAATAGTAACAAAAGTAATAATAATAGTAATATTTTTAATAAGGAAAAATGAAGCTTATTTTGTGTGTTACATGAGCGTTTTCTCATTTCTATGCAAAACATCATGTGTGATCTGTGTTTTTAGGCAATCTAAGCCATTTTATAGTTTTTAGGCAAGAAATTGTCTAAAATAAATCACTCATTTTAAAACTGGTATAAAAACATTTACTATACAAAAGTTATAATCGGTTTTTAATAATAATAATAATAATAATATAAACAATAATAATAATAATAATAATAGTAATAATAATAATAATAATAATAATAATAATAATAATAATAGTAGTAAATAATAATAATAATAATACTTGTAATAATGAATTTCTTTCTAAATTAAAGCTTAGTTTTTCTAAGCAAAAATGAAGCTTATTTTGTGTTATCTGAGCGTTTTCTCATTTCTATGCAAGAGATCATCTGTGATCTGTGTTTTTAGGCAAAAAATTGTCTAAAATTAATAACTCATTTTAAAACTGGTATAAGAACATTTACTATACAAAAGTTATAATCCGTTTTTAATAATAATAATATTAATAATAATAATATTAATAATAATAATAATAATAATAATAGTAGTAATAATAATAAAAATAATAGTAATAATAATAATAATAAAAATAATAATAATAGTAATAAAAGTAAGCTTAGTTTTCTAAGCAAAAATGAAGCTTATTTTGTGTTATATGAGCGTTTTCTCATTTCTATGCAAGAGATCATCTGTGATCTATGTTTTTAGGCAAGAAATTGTCTAAAATTAATAACTCATTTTAAAACTGGTATAAAAACATTTACTATACAAAAGTTATAATCGGTTTTTAATAATAATAATATTAATAATAATAATAATAATAATAATAATAATAATAATAATAATAATAATAATAATAATAATAATAATAATAATAATAGTAATAATAATAATAATAAAAATAATAATAATAGTAGTAATAAAAGTAAGCTTAGTTTTCTAAGCAAAAATGAAGCTTATTTTGTGTTAGATGAGCGTTTTCTCATTTATATGCAAAAGATCATGTGTGATCTGTGTTTTTAGGCAATCTAAGCCATTTTATAGTTTTTAATATTTAACAAAAATTTGCTTTAAAATAAAATGTTTGAAAAACTGAAATTAAACTAAATTAATTGTGTCTAACACTTTAGTAAAAGAAAAAGGAGGAGACATAAAAGTCACTAAAGTCTTAGAGTTGTCTTTAGTCGTCATATTAATAACAATAACATTTATAATAACAATACTAGTAGTACTAAATTTGCTTATATGCAAGCGCTTAATTAAGGTAACAGTTTTATTGTTTTTTGCTTATATCTCGAAAACAGTTACTTCTATCAATTTTTAACTTTTCACCAAAATTAACGGTGATAAAATTTCCTACAAAATAGTTATTTGCATTTTTCATGTAGAACTAACCATAAGCGAGATATAAGTTTGAAAATAATTAATAATTAAAAAAAAATGTGTTTTAACAGAAAATGTCTTGTGATTTAAAATACACTTAATTTATTGGGTCCAATACTTAATTAGAAGAAAAAGGAGGTGACAGTAAATGCTGCATTTTCGTCTTCGTCTCAAACATTGAAAACTGAATTACATTTTTGTTCAGTAACTGTAACAGTTTTCACTTTGGTTTTTTGCTTATATCTCGAAAACAATTACTCCTATCAATTTTTATCTATCCTTCAAAATTAAAGCTGATAAAATTTCCTACAAAATGGTTATTTGCATTTCTTTTGTAAGACCAACCATAAGCGAGTTATAGAGTTGGATATAAATAATCTTTAACAAAAATTTGCTTTAAAATAAAATGTTTGAAAAACCTAAATTAAACTAAATTAATTGAGTCTAACACTTTAGTATAGGAAAAAGGAGAAGACATAAAAGTCACCAAAGTCTTCAGAGTCGTTTTTGGTCGTCATATTAATAACAATAACATTAATAATAATAATACTAATAGTACTAAATTTGCTTATATGCAAACGCTTTATTAAGGTAACAGTTTTTTGGTTTCTTGCTTATATCTCGAAAACAGTTACTCCTATTAATTTTTAATTTTTTACCATAATTAAAGCTGATAAAATTTCCTACAAAATAGTTATTTGCAATTTTCTTGTAGGACCAAGTATAAGCGAGTTATAAAGATGGATATAAATAATATTTAACAAAAATTTGCTTTAAAATAAAATATTTGAAATACTGAAATTAAACTAAATTAATTGTGTCTAACACTTTAGTAGAGGAAAAAGGAGAAGACATAAAAGTCACTAAAGGTTTCAGAGTCGTCTTTAATCGTCATACTAATCACAATAACATTAATAATAATAATACTAATAGTACTAAATTTGCTTATATGCAAACGCTTAATTAAGGTGACAGTTTTTTGGTTTCTTGCTTATATCTCGAAAACAGTTACTCCTATCAATTTTTATCTTTTTACTAAAATTAAAGCTGATAAAATTTCCTACAAAATAGTTATTTGCATTTCTTTTGTAAGACCAACCATAAGCGAGTTTTAGAGTTGGGTATAAATAATCTTTAACAAAAATTTGCTTTAAAATAAAATGTTTGAAAAACCGAAATTAAACTAAATTAATTGGGTCTAACACTTTAGTAGAGGAAAAAGGAGTAGACGTAAAAGTCCCCAAAGTCTTCAGAGTCGTTTTTAATCATCATATTAATAACAATAACATTAATAATAATAATACTAATAGTACTAAATTTGCTTATATGCAAACGTTTAATTAAGGTAACAGTTTTTTGGTTTCTTACTTATATCTCGAAAACAGTTACTCCTATCAATTTTTATCTTTTTTTCAAAATTAAAGCTGATAAAATTTCCTACAAACTAGTTATTTGCATTTTTTTGTAGGATTAACCATAAGCGAGATATAAGTTTGAAAATAATTAATATTTAAAAAAAAAGTGCTTTAACAGAAAATGTCTTGTGATTTAAAATACACTTAATTTATTGGGTCCAATACTTTATTAGAAGAAAAAGGAGGTGACATAAAATACACTGAAGTCTTCAGAGTCGTTTTTAAATGCTGCATTTTCGTCTTCGTCTCAAACATTGAAAACTGGATTACATTTTTGTTCAGTAACAGTCACAGTTTTCTTATTGGTTTTTTGCTTATATCTCGAAAACAATTACTCCTATCAATTTTTATCTTCCTTTCAAAAAAAGCTGATAAAATTTTCTACAAAATAGTTATTTGCATTTCTTTTGTAAGACCAACCATAAGCGAGTTATAGAGTTGGATATAAATAATCATTAACAAAAATTTGCTTAAAATAAAATGTTTGAAAAACCGATATTAAACTAAATTAATTGGGTCAAACACTTTAGTAGAGGAAAAAGGAGAAGACATAAAAGTCACCAAAGTCTTCAGAGTTGTTTTTAGTACTAAATTTGCTTATATGCAAGCGCTTAATTAAGATAACAGTTTTTTGGTTTCTTGCTTATATCTCGAAAACAGTTACTCCTATCAAATTTTATCTTTCTTTCAGGATTAAAGCTGATAAAATTTCCTACAAAATAGTTACTTGCATTTTTTTGTAGGACCAACCATAAGCGAGTTATAGAGTTGGATATAAATAATCTTTAACAAAAATTTTCTTAAAATAAAATGTTTGAAAAACCGATATTAAACTAAATTAATTGGGTCTAACACTTTAGTAGAGGAAAAAGGAGAAGACATAAAAGTCACCAAAGTCTTCAGAGTTGTTTTTAGTACTAAATTTGCTTATATGCAAGCGCTTAATTAAGGTAAGAGTTTTTTGGTTTCTTGCTTATATCTCGAAAACAGTTACTCCCATCAATTTTTATCTTTTTACTAAAATTAAAGCTGAAAAAATTTCTTACAAAATAGTTATTTGCATTTTTCATGTAGGACTAACCATAAGCGAGATATAAATTTGAAAATAATTAATATTTAAAAAAAAAAGTGCTTTAACAGAAAATGTCTTGTGATTAAAATACTCTTAATTTAATGGGTCCAACACTTTACTAGAAGAAAAAGGAGGTGACATAAAAGTCACCAAAGTCTTGAGAGTGGTTTTTAGTCGTCATATTAATTACAATAACATTAATAATAATAATACTAATAGTACTAAATTTGCTTATATGCAAGCGCTTAATTAAGGTAACAGTTTCTTGCTTATATCTCGAAAACAGTTACTCCTATCAATTTTTATTTTTTTACTAAAATTAAAGCTGATAAAATTTCCTACAAAATAGTTAAATGCATTTTTCTTGTTGGACCAACCATAAGCGAGTTATAGAGTTGGATATAAATAATCTTTAACAAAAATTTTCTTAAAATAAAATGTTTGAAAAACCGATCGATATTAAACTAAATTAATTGGGTCTAACACTTTAGTAGAGGAAAAAGGAGAAGACATAAAAGTCACCAAAGTCTTCAGAGTTGTTTTTAGTACTAAATTTGCTTATATGCAAACGCTTAATTAAGGTAACAGTTTTTTGGTTTCTTGCTTATATCTCGAAAACAGTTACTCCCATCAATTTTTATCTTTTTACTAAAATTAAAGCTGAAAAAATTTCTTACAAAATAGTTATTTGCATTTTTCATGTAGGACTAACCATAAGCGAGATATATATTTGAAAATAATTAATATTTAAAAAAAAAGTGCTTTAACAGAAAATGTCTTGTGATTAAAATACTCTTAATTTAATGGGTCCAACACTTTACTAGAAGAAAAAGGAGGTGACATAAAAGTCACCAAAGTCTTGAGAGTGGTTTTTAGTCGTCATATTAATAACAATAACATTAATAATAATAATACTAATAGTACTAAATTTGCATATATGCAAGCGCTTAATTAAGGTAACAGTTTCTTGCTTATATCTCGAAAACAGTTACTCCTATCAATTTTTATCTCTTTTTCAAAATTAAAGCTGATAAAATTTCCTACAAAATAGTAATTTGCATTTTTCTTGTCGGACTAATCATAAGCGAGTTATAGAGTTGGATATAAATAATCTTTAACAAAAATTTGCTTTAAAATAAAATGTTTAAAAAACCGAAATTAAATTAAATTAATTAAGACTAACACTTTAGTGGAGGAAAAAGGAGAAGACATAAAAGTCACCAAAGTCTTGAGAATTGTTTTTAGTCGTCATATTAATAACAATAACATTAATAATAATAATACTAATAGCACTAAATTTGCTTATATGCGAGCGCTTAATTAAGGTAACAGTTTCTTGCTTATATCTCGAAAACAGTTACTCTTATCAATTTTTATCTTTTTACTAAAATTAAAGCTGATAAAATTTCCTACAAAATAGTTATTTGCATTTTTCATGTAAGACTAACCATAAGCGAGATATAAGTTTAAAAATTATTAATATTTTAAAAAAAAGTGCTTTAACAGAAAATGTCTTGTGATTTAAAATACACTTAATTTATTGGGTCCAATATTTTATTAGAAGAAAAAGAAAGTGACATAAAAGTCGCTGAAGTCTTCAGAGTCGTTTTTAAATGCTGCATTTTCGTCTTCGTCTCAAACATTGAAAACAGAATAACATTTTTGTTCAGTAACTGTAACAGTTTTCACTTTGGTTTTTTGCTTATATCTCGAAAACAATTACTCCTATCAATTTTTATCTTTTTTTTTAAATTAAAGCTGATAAAATTTCCTACAAATTAGTTATTTGCATTTTTCTTGTAGGACCAACCATAAGCGAGTTATAGAGTTGGATATAAATAATCTTTAACAAAAATTTGCTTTAAAATAAAATGTTTGAAAAACTGAAATTAAACTAATTTAATTGTGTCTAACACTTTAGTAGAGGAAAAAGAAAAAGACATAAAAGTCACTAAAGGTTTCAGAGTCGTCTTTAGTCGTCATATTAATAACAATATCATTAATAATAATAATACTAATAGTACTAAATTTGCTTATATGCAAACGCTTAATTAAGGTAACAGTTTTTTGGTTTCTTGCTTATATCTCGAAAACAGTTACTCCTATCAATTTTTATCTTTTTACTAAAATTAAAGCTGATAAAATTTCCTACAAAATAGTTATTTGCATTTTTCATGTAGGATTAACCATAAGCGAGATATAAGTTTGAAAATAGTTAATATTTAAAAAAAAAGTGCTTTAACAAAAAATGTTTTGTGATTAAAATACACTTAATTTAATGGGTCCAATACTTTATTAGAAGAAAAAGGAAGTGACATAAAAGTCACCAAAGTCTTGAGAGTCGTTTTTAGTCGTCATATTAATAACAATAACATTTATAATAATAATACTAATAGTACTAAATTTGCATATATGCAAGCGCTTAATTAAGGTTACAGTTTCTTGCTTATATCTCGAAAACAGTTACTCCTATCAATTTTTATTTTTTCTTCAAAATTAAAGCTGATAAAATTTCCTACAAAATAGTTAAATGCATTTTTCTTGTTGGACCAAACATAAGCGAGTTATAGAGTTGGATATAAATAATCTTTAACAAAAATTTGCTTTAAAATAAAATGTTTGAAAAAACGAAATTAAACTAAATTAATTAAGACTAACACTTTAGTGGAGGAAAAAGGAGAAGACATAAAAGTCACTAAAGTCTTGAGAGTCGTTTTTAGTCGTCATATTAATAACAATAACATTAATAATAATAATACTAATAGTACTAAATTTGCTTATATGCATGCGCTTAATTAAGGTAACAGTTTCTTGCTTATATGTCGAAAACAGTTACTCCTATCAATTTTTATCTTTTTACTAAAATTAAAGCTGATAAAATTTCCTACAAAATAGTTATTTGCATTTTTCATGTAGGATTAACCATAAGCGAGATATAAGTTTGAAAATAGTTAATATTTAAAAAAAAAGTGCTTTAACAAAAAATGTTTTGTGATTAAAATACACTTAATTTAATGGGTCCAATACTTTATTAGAAGAAAAAGGAAGTGACATAAAAGTCACCAAAGTCTTGAAAGTCGTTTTTAGTCGTCATATTAATAACAATAACATTAATAATAATAATATTAATAGTACTAAATTTGCATATATGCAAGCGCTTAATTAAGGTTACAGTTTCTTGCTTATATCTCGAAAACAGTTACTCCTATCAATTTTTATCTTTTCTTCAAAATTAAAGCTGATAAAATTTCCTACAAAATAGTTAAATGCATTTTTCTTGTTGGACCAAACATAAGCGAGTTATAGAGTTGGATATAAATAATCTTTAACAAAAATTTGCTTTAAAATAAAATGTTTGAAAAAACGAAATTAAACTAAATTAATTAAGACTAACACTTTAGTGGAGGAAAAAGGAGAAGACATAAAAGTCACTAAAGTCTTGAGAGTCGTTTTTAGTCGTCATATTAATAACAATAACATTAATAATAATAATACTAATAGTACTAAATTTGCTTATATGCATG
>NC_087397.1:13410000-13417500 GCF_031307605.1 Tribolium castaneum
ACAATATTTTGCTTTGAACAAGAAAACTTATATCAAACTGACTAAAAACGTCTTATTTTAGCTCAAAACAAAAGATTTGCTTTATAGTCTTAACGAGAGCTGTTAATTTCAAACGGTTCTATGCTTTGAAACGAGTAAACTTTCACTGAACAGAGGAAAAAAATCATATTTCGCCTTTTAAAATAGATTCATGCCACAGTCAGGATAAAAACCAATTATTTTCGTTAATTCATTGTTACAAACAAGAAACCTTACATCAAAGTAACTGAAAACCCCTTATTCAGGCACAGAAATTCGAATTACGTTTCAGTCTGGACAAAAACTGCTTACTTTAAACGATCCTTTGTTTTGAATACAAAAACTTACATTAAAAAGATTAAAAACGTCTTATTCTGGCTGAAAACTGCAAATTATATATTACTCTAGATAAAAGCAATTTATCCTGATTACTCCTTTACTTAGAATAGAGTAAACTTGTATAAAACTTAATGAAAACTTTAAATTTCGTCTCAAAGAAATAATTTACGTTATAATTTTGACCAGCACTGTTTATTTCAAACGATTTTATGATTCGAAACTAATGAACTTTTATGGGGCAGATGCAAAACCACATATTACCATATAAAGCGTTGTTTTAAAGCAAATTATTACCTTTTGCAACAAGAAATTTCACGTCAAAGAAACTGAAAACTTCGTATCCATGCACAAATATCGAATTACGTATCAGTTTAGGCAAATACAGCTTATTTTAAACGATTCATTGCTATAAACAAGAAAAATTTTATCAAACATATTGAAAACGTCTTATTCTCGAAAATAAGAGCAAATTATGTATCAGTTTTAACAAAAGCGGATTACACTGTTTGATTCTATGCTTAGAGTAGAGTAAACTACTATAAAACGTAATGAAAACCCTATATTCAAGCTCAAAAAACAAATTACGTTATAGTTTTGACAAAAAAAAATTATTTCGGACGATTACATACTTCGAAGTAAGCAAACTTTAATTGAACAAGTGCAAAAGCTAATACTTTGCTTTAAAATAACGATTTATGTGGTAATATGGTATTTTGCATCTGTCCTATAAAAGTTTACTCGTTTCTGTGCCTGAATAAGGGGTTTTCAGTTACTTTGATGTAAGATTTCTTGTTTGTAACAATGAATTAACGAAAATATTGGTTTTTATACTAACTGTGGCATGAATCTTTTTTAAAAGGCGAAATAAGATGTTTTTCCTCTGTTCAGTGAAAGTTTACTCGTTTCAAAGCATAGAACCGTTTGAAATTAACAGCTCTCGTTAAGACTATAGCGCAAATCTTATGTTTTGTGCTAAAATAAGACGTTTTTAGTCAGTTTGATATAGGTTTTCTTGTTCAAAGCAAAATGTTGTCGAAAATCAACCGTTTTTGTCTAAACTGATACAAAATTCGGTGGTTTGTGTCCGAATACAAAGTTTTCAGGTTCTTTAATGTTAGGTTTGCTGCTTCTAACAAAGAATCAACGAAAATATTTTGTTTTAATACAAACTGCAATATAAAATGTCTTTATAGGACAAAACATGATGTTTGGCATCTGTTTAATAAAAATTTACTCGTTTGGAAGCATAGAATCATTCCAAATAAGCTATTCTCGTCGAAACTATAATGTAATTAGTATTTTGTGCTAGAATACAGCGTTTTTGTTAGATTGATTAACAATTTTGTCTATTTTAAGCAATGAAACGAATAGGATTAGCTGCCTTTATCCAAAGTGATACATAAATTGCTCTTTTATGCCAGATTAATACGTTTTTAGTCTGTTCGATGTAAGTTTTCTTGTTCGAAGCAAAAGATCGTCTAAAATAAGCCGTTTTTGTTTGAACTGATGAACAATTCAGACTGAGAGTCAACAAAAATAATTTGTTTTAATCCAAACTGATACTTTTTGACCCTATAAGAGTCCTATAAGAGTCCGAGATACGCCGTTCTCGTCAAGTCTATAACGTAATTCGTTTTTTTGTGTCAGAATACGACGTTTTCTGTCTGTTTAATACAAGTTTTTAATAATAATAATAATAACAATAATAATAATAATAATAATAATAATAATAATAATAATAATAGTAATAATAATAATAATAATAATAATAATAATAATAATAATAATAATAATAATAGTAATAGTAATAATAATAATAAAAATAATAATAATAATAAAATAATAATAGTAATAAAAGTAAGCTTAGTTTTCTAAGCAAAAATGAAGCATATTTTGTGTTATATGAGCGTTTTCTCATTTCTATGCAAGAAATCATCTAAAATCAATAACTCATTTTAAAACTGGTATAAAAACATTTACTATACAAAAGTTAATAATAATAATAATAATAATAATAATAATATTAATAATAATAATAATAATAATAATAATAATAATAATAATAATAATAATAATAATAATAATAATAATAATAATAGTAACAATAATAATAATAAAAATAATACTACAAGAAAAATGTAAATAACTATTTTGTAGGAAATTTTATCAGCTTTAATTTTAGTAAAAAGAT
The DNA here is from genome assembly GCF_031307605.1 of Tribolium castaneum. NCBI lineage: Eukaryota > Metazoa > Arthropoda > Insecta > Coleoptera > Tenebrionidae > Tribolium > Tribolium castaneum. The sequence goes on from NC_087397.1 coordinate 13,412,549, forward strand.
AAAAATTGATAGGAGTAACTGTTTTCGAGATATAAGCAAAAAACAAAAAACTATTACCTTAATTAAGCGCTTGCATATAAGCAAATTTAGTACTACTAGTATTGTTATTATAAATGTTATTGTTATTAATATGACGACTAAAGACAACTCTAAGACTTTAGTGACTTTTATGTCTCCTCCTTTTTCCTTTACTAAAGTGTTAGACACAATTAATTTAGTTTAATTTCAGTTTTTCAAACATTTTATTTTAAAGCAAATTTTTGTTAAATATTAAAAACTATAAAATGGCTTAGATTGCCTAAAAACACAGATCACACATGATCTTTTGCATAGAAATGAGAAAACGCTCATCTAACACAAAATAAGCTTCATTTTTGCTTAGAAAACTAAGCTTACTTTTATTACTATTATTATTATTATTACTATTATTTTTATTATTATTACTATTATTATTATTATTATTATTATTATTATTATTATTATTATTAATATTATTATTAAAAACCGATTATAACTTTTGTATAGTAAATGTTTTTATACCAGTTTTAAAATGAGTTATTAATTTTAGACAATTTCTTGCCTAAAAACACAGATCACAGATGATCTCTTGCAAAGAAATGAGAAAACGCTCATATAACACAAAATAAGCTTTATTTTTGCTTAGAAAACTAAGCTTACTTTTATTACTACTATTATTATTATTTTTATTATTATTATTATTACTATTATTTTTATTATTATTACTATTATTATTAGTATTATTATTATTATTATTGTTATTATTAAAAACCGATTATAACTTTTGTATAGTAAATGTTTTTATACCAGTTTTAAAATGAGTTATTAATTTTAGACAATTTCTTGCCTAAAAACACAGATCACAAATGATCTCTTGCATAGAAATGAGAAAACGCTCATATAACACAAAATAAGCTTAATTTTTGCTTAGAAAACTAAGCTTACTTTTATTACTACTACTATTATTATTTTTATTATTATTATTATTATTACTAATATTTTTATTATTATTATTACTACTAATATTATTATTATTATTAATATTATTATTATTAAAAACCGATTATAACTTTTGTATAGTAAATGTTTTTATACCAGTTTTAAAATGAGTTATTAATTTTAGACAATTTCTTGCCTAAAAACACAGATCACAGATGATCTCTTGCATAGAAATGAGAAAACCCTCAGATAACACAAAATAAGCTTCATTTTTGCTTAGAAAAACTAAACTTTAATTTAGAAAGAAATTCATTATTATAAGTATTATTATTATTATTTACTACTATTATTATTATTATTATTATTATTATTATTGTTTATATTATTATTATTATTATTATTATTAAAAACCGATTATAACTTTTGTATAGTAAATGTTTTTATACCAGTTTTAAAATGAGTGATTTATTTTAGACAATTTCTTGCCTAAAAACTATAAAATGGCTTAGATTGCCTAAAAACACAGATCACACATGATCTTTTGCATAGAAATGAGAAAACGCTCATGTAACACACAAAATAAGCTTCATTTTTCCTTATTAAAAGTATTAATATTATTATTACTTTTGTTACTATTACTATTATTATTATTATTATTATTATTATTATTTTTATTATTATTATTATTATTATTATTATTATTATTGTTATTATAATTATTATTAATATTAAAAAATTATATTTAACAGACAGAAAACGTCGTATTCTGACACAAAAATACGAATTACGTTATAGACTTGACGAGAACGGCGTATCTCGGACTCTTATAGGACTCTTATAGGGTCAAAAAGTATCAGTTTGGATTAAAACAAATTATTTTTGTTGACTCTCAGTTTGAATTGTTTATCAGTTCAAACAAAAACGGCTTCTTTTAGACGATCTTTTGCTTTGAACAAGAAAACTTATATCGAACAGACTAAAAACGTATTAATCTGGCATAAAAGAGCAATTTATGTATCACTTTGGATAAAGGCAGCTAATCCTATTCGTTTCATTGCTTAAAATAGACAAAATTGTTAATAAATCTAACAAAAACGCTATATTCTAGCCCAAAATACTAATTACATTATAGTTTCGACGAGAATAGCTTATTTGAAATGATTCTATGCTTCCAAACGAGTAAATTTTTATTAAACAGATACCAAACATCATGTTTTGTCCTATAAAAACATTTTATATTGCAGTTTGTATTAAAACAAAATATTTTCGTTGATTCTTTGTTAGAAGCAGCAAACATAACATTAAAGAATCTGAAAACTTTGTATTCGGACACAAACCACCGAATTTTGTATCAGTTTAGACAAAAACGGTTGATTTTCGACAATATTTTGCTTTGAACAAGAAAACTTATATCAAACTGACTAAAAACGTCTTATTTTAGCACAAAACAAAAGATCTGCGTTATAGTCTTAACGAGAGCTGTTAATTTCAAACAGTTCTATGCTTTGAAACGAGTAAACTTTCACTGAACAGAGGAAAAACATCTTATTTCGCCTTTTAAAAACGATTCATGCCACAGTTTGGATAAAAACCAATTATTTTCGTTAATTCATTGTTACAAACAAGAAACCTTACATCAAAGTAACTGAAAACCACTTATTCAGGCACAGAAATTCGAATTACGTTTCAGTATGGACAAAAACTGCTTACTTTAGACGATCCTTTGTTTTGAATACAAAAACTTACATTAAAAAGATTAAAACGTCTTATTCTGGCTGAAAACTGCAAATTATGTATTACTTCTGATAAAAGCAGTTTATCCTGATTACTCCTTTGCTTAGAATAGAGCAAACTTGTATAAAACTTAATGAAAACTTTAAATTTCGTCTCAAAGAAATAATTTACGTTATAGTTTTGACCAGAACTGTTAATTTCAAACGATTTTATGCCCCCAAACGAGAAAACTTTCACTAAACAGATGCCAAACGTCTTAGTTCGTTTTATAAAAACGACATGTTACTGTTTAAACAAAAACAAATTATTTTCGTTGTTGTTGTGTCAAAATAATTTATTTCGAATGATTCAATGGAGCGAAACGAGTAAACTTTTATAGGACAGATGCAAAATACCATATTACCACATAAATCGTTATTTTAAAGCAAAGTATTAGCTTTTGCACTTGTTCAATTAAAGTTTGCTTACTTCGAAGTATGTAATCGTCCGAAATAATTTTTTTTTGTCAAAACTATAACGTAATTTGTTCTTTTGAGCTTAAATATAAGGTTTTCATTACGTTTTATAGTAGTTTACTCTACTCTAAGCATAGAATCAAACAGAGTAATCCGCTTTTGTTAAAGCTGATACATAATTTGCTCTTATTTTCGAGAATAAGACGTTTTTAATATGTTTGATAAAATTTTTTTTGTTTATAGCAAGGAATCGTTTAAAATAATCTGTATTTGCCTAAACTGATACGTAATTCGATATTTGTGCATGGATACGAAGTTTTCAGTTTCTTTGACGTGAAATTTCTTGTTGCAAAAGGTAATAATTTGCTTTAAAACAACGCTTTATATGGTAATATGTGGTTTTGCATCTGCCCCATAAAAGTTCATTAGTTTCGAATCATAAAATCGTTTGAAATAAACAGTGCTGGTCAAAACTATAACGTAATTTATTTCTTTGAGACGAAATTTAAAGTTTTCATTAAGTTTTATACAAGTTTACTCTATTCTAAGTAAAGGAGTAATCAGGATAAATTGCTTTTATCTAGAGTAATATATAATTTGCAGTTATCAGCCAGAATAAAACGTTTTTAATCTTTTTAATGTAAGTTTTTGTATTCAAAACAAAGGATCGTCTAAAGTAAGCAGTTTTTGTCCAGAGTGAAACGTAATTCGAATTTCTGTGCCTGAATAAGGGGTTTTCAGTTACTTTGATGTTAGGTTTCTTGTTTGTAACAATGAATTAACGAAAATAATTGGTTTTTATCCAAACTGTGGCATAAATCGTTTTTAAAAGGCGAAATAAGATGTTTTTCCTCTGTTCAGTGAAAGTTTACTCGTTTCAAAGCATAGAACCGTTTGAAATTAACAGCTCTGGTTAAGACTATAAAGCAAATCTTTTGTTTTGTGCTAAAATAAGACGTTTTTAGTCAGTTTGATATAAGTTTTCTTGTTCAAAGCAAAATATTGTCGAAAATCAACCGTTTTTGTCTAAACTGATACAAAATTCGGTGGTTTGTGTCCGAATACACAGTTTTCAGATTCTTAAATGTTAGGTTTGCTGCTTCTAACAAAGGATCAACGAAAATATTATGTTTTAATACAAACTGCAACATAAAATGTCTTTATAGGACAAAACATGATGTTTGGCATCTGTTTAATAAAAATTTACTCGTTTGGAAGCATAGAACCATTCCAAATAAGCTATTCTCGTCGAAACTATAATGTAATTAGTATTTGGTGCTAGAATACAGCGTTTTTGTTAGATTTATTAACAATTTTGTCTATTTTAAGCAATGAAACGAATAGGATTAGCTGCCTTTATCCAAAGTGATACATAAATTGCTCTTTTATGCCAGATTAATACGTTTTTAGTTTGTTCGATGTAAGTTTTCTTGTTCAAAGCAAAAGATCGTCTAAAATAAGCCGTTTTTGTTTGAACTGATGAACAATTCAGACTGAGAGTCAACAAAAATAATTTGTTTTAATCCAAACTGATACTTTTTGACCCTATAAGAGTCCTATAAGAGTCCGAGATACGCCGTTCTCGTCAAGTCTATAACGTAATTCGTTTTTTTGTGTCAGAATACGACGGTTTCTATCTGTTTAATATAAGTTTTAAATAATAATAATAATAACAATAATAATAATAATAATAATAATAATAATAATAAAAATAATAGTAATAATAATAATAATAATAATAATAATAATAAAAATAATAGTAATAATAATAATAATAATAATAATAATAATAATAATAATAATAAT
>NC_087397.1:13420000-13497500 GCF_031307605.1 Tribolium castaneum
AAGCGCTTGCATATAAGCAAATTTAGTACTATTAGTATTATTATTATTGATGTTATTGTTATTAATATGACGACTAAAAACGACTCTGAAGACTTTGGTGACTTTTATGTCTTCTCCTTTTTTCTATACTAAAGTGTTAGACTCAATTAATTTAGTTTAATTTCGGTTTTTCAAACATTTTATTTTAAAGCAAATTTTTGTTAGATATTATTTATATCCATCTCTATAACTCGCTTATGCTTGGTCCTACAAGAAAAATGCAAATAACTACTTTGTTGGAAATTTTATCAGCTTTAATTTTGAAAGAAAGATAAAATTTGATAGGTGTAACTGTTTTCGAGATATAAGCAAAAAATCAAAGTGAAAACTGTTACAGTTACTGAACAAAAATGTAATTCAGTTTTCAATGTTTGAGACGAAGACGAAAATGCAGCATTTAAAAACGACTCTGAAGACTTCAGCGACTTTTATGTCACCTCCTTTTTCTTCTAATAAAGTATTGGACCCAATAAATTAAGTGTATTTTAAATCACAAGACATTTTCTGTTAAAGCACTTTTTTTTTAAATATTAATAATTTTTAAACTTATATCTCGCTTATGGTTTGTCTTACATGAAAAATGCAAATAACTATTTTGTAGGAAATTTTATCAGCTTTAATTTTAGTAAAAAGATAAAAATTGATATAAGTAACTGTTTTCGAGATATAAGCAAGAAACAAAAAAACTGTTACCTTAATTAAGTGTTTGCATGTAAGCAAATTTAGTACTATTAGTATTATTATTATTAATGTTATTGTTATTAATATGACGACTAAAGACGACTCTGTAACCTTTAGTGACTTTTATGTCTTCTCCCTTTTCCTCTACTAAAGTGTTAGACACAATTAATTTAGTTTAATTTTAGTTTTTCAAACATTTTATTTTAAAGCAAGTTTTTGTTAAATATTATTTATATCCAACTCTATAACTCGCTTATGGTTGGTCCTACAAGAAAAATGCAAATAACTAATTTGTAGGAAATTTTATCAGCCTTAATTTTAAAAAAAAGATAAAAATTGATAGGAGTAACTGTTTTCGAGATATAAGCAAAAAACCAACAAGAAAACTGTAACTGTTACTGAACAAAAATGTAATTCAGTTTTCAATGTTTGAGACGAAGACGAAAATGCAGCATTTAAAATCGACTCTGAAGACTTCAGTGACTTATATGTCACCTCCTTTTTCTTTTAATAAAGTATTGGACCTAATAAATTAAGTGTATTTTAAATCACAAAACATTTTCTGTTAAAGCACTTTTTTTTTAAATATTAATTATTTTCAAACTTATATCTCGCTTATGGTTAGTCCTATATGAAAAATGCAAATAACTATTTTGTAGGAAATTTTATCAGCTTTAATTTTAGTGAAAAGATAAAAATTGATAGGAGTAACTGTTTTCGAGATATAAGCAAGAAACTGTTACCTTAATTAAGCGCTTGCATATAAGCAAATTTAGTACTATTAGTATTATTATTATTAATGTTATTGTTATTAATATGACGACTAAAAACGACTCTCAAGACTTTGGTGACTGTTATGTCTTCTCCTTTTTCCTCCACTAAAGTGTTAGTCTTAATTAATTTAGTTTAATTTCGGTTTTTCAAACATTTTATTTTAAAGCAAATTTTTGTTAAAGATTATTTATATCCAACTCTATAACTCGCTTATGGTTGGTCCTACAAGAAAAATGCAAATAACTATTTTGTAGGAAATTTTATCAGCTTTAATTTTAAAAAAAAAGATAAAAATTGATAGGAGTAACTGTTTTCGAGATATAAGCAAGACACTGTTACCTTAATTAAGCGCTTGCATATATGCAAATTTAGTACTATTAGTATTATTATTATTAATGTTATTGTTATTAATATGACGACTAAAAAACACTCTCAAGACTTTGGTGACTTTTATGTCACCTCCTTTTTCTTCTAATAAAGTATTAGACCCATTAAATTAAGTGTATTTTAATCACAAGACATTTTCTGTTAAAGCACTTTTTTTTTAAATATTAATTATTTTCAAACTTATATCTCGCTTATGGTTAGTCCTACATGAAAAATGCAAATAACTATTTTGTAGGAAATTTTATCAGCTTTAATTTTAGTAAAAAGATAAAAATTGATAGGAGTAACTGTTTTCGAGATATAAACAAGAAACCAAAAAACTGTTACCTTAATTAAGCGCTTGCATATAAGCAAATTTAGTACTATTAGTATTATTATTATTGATGTTATTGTTATTAATATGACGACTAAAAACGACTCTGAAGACTTTGGTGACTTTTATGTCTTCTCCTTTTTTCTATACTAAAGTGTTAGACTCAATTAATTTAGTTTAATTTCGGTTTTTCAAACATTTTATTTTAAAGCAAATTTTTGTTAGATATTATTTATATCCATCTCTATAACTCGCTTATGCTTGGTCCTACAAGAAAAATGCAAATAACTACTTTGTTGGAAATTTTATCAGCTTTAATTTTGAAAGAAAGATAAAATTTGATAGGTGTAACTGTTTTCGAGATATAAGCAAAAAACCAAAGTGAAAACTGTTACAGTTACTGAACAAAAATGTAATTCAGTTTTCAATGTTTGAGACGAAGACGAAAATGCAGCATTTAAAAACGACTCTGAAGACTTCAGCGACTTTTATGTCACCTCCTTTTTCTTCTAATAAAGTATTGGACCCAATAAATTAAGTGTATTTTAAATCACAAGACATTTTCTGTTAAAGCACTTTTTTTTTAAATATTAATAATTTTTAAACTTATATCTCGCTTATGGTTTGTCTTACATGAAAAATGCAAATAACTATTTTGTAGGAAATTTTATCAGCTTTAATTTTAGTAAAAAGATAAAAATTGATATAAGTAACTGTTTTCGAGATATAAGCAAGAAACAAAAAAACTGTTACCTTAATTAAGTGTTTGCATGTAAGCAAATTTAGTACTATTAGTATTATTATTATTAATGTTATTGTTATTAATATGACGACTAAAAACGACTCTGTAACCTTTAGTGACTTTTATGTCTTCTCCCATTTCCTCTACTAAAGTGTTAGACACAATTAATTTAGTTTAATTTTAGTTTTTCAAACATTTTATTTTAAAGCAAGTTTTTGTTAAATATTATTTATATCCAACTCTATAACTCGCTTATGGTTGGTCCTACAAGAAAAATGCAAATAACTAATTTGTAGGAAATTTTATCAGCCTTAATTTTAAAAAAAAGATAAAAATTGATAGGAGTAACTGTTTTCGAGATATAAGCAAAAAACCAACAAGAAAACTGTAACTGTTACTGAACAAAAATGTAATTCAGTTTTCAATGTTTGAGACGAAGACGAAAATGCAGCATTTAAAATCGACTCTGAAGACTTCAGTGACTTATATGTCACCTCCTTTTTCTTTTAATAAAGTATTGGACCTAATAAATTAAGTGTATTTTAAATCACAAAACATTTTCTGTTAAAGCACTTTTTTTTTAAATATTAATTATTTTCAAACTTATATCTCGCTTATGGTTAGTCCTATATGAAAAATGCAAATAACTGTTTTGTAGGAAATTTTATCAGCTTTAATTTTAGTAAAAAGATAAAAATTGATAGGAGTAACTGTTTTCGAGATATAAGCAAGAAACTGTTACCTTAATTAAGCGCTTGCATATAAGCAAATTTAGTACTATTAGTATTATTATTATTAATGTTATTGTTATTAATGTGACGACTAAAAACGACTCTCAAGACTTTGGTGACTGTTATGTCTTCTCCTTTTTCCTCCACTAAAGTGTTAGTCTTAATTAAGTTAGTTTAATTTCGGTTTTTCAAACATTTTATTTTAAAGCAAATTTTTGTTAAAGATTATTTATATCCAACTCTATAACTCGCTTATGGTTGGTCCTACAAGAAAAATGCAAATAACTATTTTGTAGGAAATTTTATCAGCTTTAATTTTGAAAAAAAGATAAAAATTGATAGGAGTAACTGTTTTCGAGATATAAGCAAGACACTGTTACCTTAATTAAGCGCTTGCATATATGCAAATTTAGTACTATTAGTATTATTATTATTGATGTTATTGTTATTAATATGACGATTAAAAACCACTCTCAAGACTTTGGTGACTTTTATGTCACCTCCTTTTTCTTCTAATAAAGTATTGGACCCATTAAATTAAGTGTATTTTAATCACAAGACATTTTCTGTTAAAGCACTTTTTTTTTAAATATTAATTATTTTCAAACTTATATCTCGCTTATGGTTAGTCCTACATGAAAAATGCAAATAACTATTTTGTAGGAAATTTTATCAGCTTTAATTTTAGTAAAAAGATAAAAATTGATAGGAGTAACTGTTTTCGAGATATAAACAAGAAACCAAAAAACTGTTACCTTAATTAAGCGCTTGCATATAAGCAAATTTAGTACTATTAGTATTATTATTATTGATGTTATTGTTATTAATATGACGACTAAAAACGACTCTGAAAACTTTGGTGACTTTTATGTCTTCTCCTTTTTTCTATACTAAAGTGTTAGACTCAATTAATTTAGTTTAATTTCGGTTTTTCAAACATTTTATTTTAAAGCAAATTTTTGTTAGATATTATTTATATCCATCTCTATAACTCGCTTATGCTTGGTCCTACAAGAAAAATGCAAATAACTACTTTGTTGGAAATTTTATCAGCTTTAATTTTGAAAGAAAGATAAAATTTGATAGGTGTAACTGTTTTCGAGATATAAGCAAAAAACCAAAATGAAAACTGTTACAGTTACTGAACAAAAATGTAATTCAGTTTTCAATGTTTGAGACGAAGACGAAAATGCAGCATTTAAAAACGACTCTGAAGACTTCAGCGACTTTTATGTCACCTCCTTTTTCTTCTAATAAAGTATTGGACCCAATAAATTAAGTGTATTTTAAATCACAAAACATTTTCTGTTAAAGCACTTTTTTTTTAAATATTAATAATTTTTAAACTTATATCTCGCTTATGGTTTGTCTTACATGAAAAATGCAAATAACTATTTTGTAGGAAATTTTATCAGCTTTAATTTTAGTAAAAAGATAAAAATTGATAGGAGTAACTGTTTTCGAGATATAAGCAAGAAACAAAAAAAGTGTTACCTTAATTAAGTGTTTGCATGTAAGCAAATTTAGTACTATTAGTATTATTATTATTAATGTTATTGTTATTAATATGACGACTAAAGACGACTCTGAAACCTTTAGTGACTTTTATGTCTTCTCCCTTTTCCTCTACTAAAGTGTTAGACACAATTAATTTAGTTTAATTTTAGTTTTTCAAACATTTTATTTTAAAGCAAGTTTTTGTTAAATATTATTTACATCCAACTCTATAACTCGCTTATGGTTGGTCCTACAAGAAAAATGCAAATAACTAATTTGTAGGAAATTTTATCAGCCTTAATTTTAAAAAAAAGATAAAAATTGATAGGAGTAACTGTTTTCGAGATATAAGCAAAAAACCATTAAGAAAACTGTAACTGTTACTGATCAAAAATGTAATTCAGTTTTCAATGTTTGAGACGAAGACGAAAATACAGCATTTAAAACCGATTCTGAAGACTTCAGTGACTTTTATATCTTCCCTTTTTTCCTCCACTAAAGTGTTAGTCTTAATTAATTTAGTTTAATTTCGGATTTTAAAACATTTTATTTTAAAGCAAATTTTTGTTAAAGATTATTTATATCCAACTCTATAACTCGCTTATGGTTGGTCCTACAAAAAAAATGCATAAAACTATTTTGTAGGAAATTTTATCAGCTTTAATTTTGAAAAAAAGATAAAAATTTATAGGAGTAACTGTTTTCGAGATATAAGCAAAAAACCAAAGTGAAAACTGTAACAGTTACTGAACAAAAATGTAATTCAGTTTTCAATGTTTGAGACGTAGACGAAAATGCAGCATTTAAAAACGACTCTGAAGACTTCAGTGACTTTTAAGTCACCTCCTTTTTCTTCTAATAAAGTATTGGATCCAATAAATTAAGTGTATTTTAAATCACAAGACATTTTTTGTTAAAGCACTTTTTTTTTTAAATATTAATTATTTTCAAACTTATATCTCGCTTATGGTTAGTCCTACATAAAAAATGCAAAAAACTATTTTGTAGGAAATTTTATCAGCTTTAATTTTGAAAAAAAGATATAAATGGATAGGAGTAACAGTTTTCGAGATATAAGCAAAAAACCAATAAGAAAACTGTAACTGTTACTGAACAAAAATGTAATTCAGTTTTCAATGTTTGAGACGAAGACGAAAATGCAGCATTTAAAATCGACTCTGAAGACTTCAGTGACTTATATGTCACCTCCTTTTTCTTCTAATAAAGTATTGGACCTAATAAATTAAGTGTATTTTAAATCACAAAACATTTTCTGTTAAAGCACTTTTTTTTTAAATATTAATTATTTTCAAACTTATATCTCGCTTATGGTTAGTCCTACATGAAAAATGCAAATAACTATTTTGTAGGAAATTTTATCAGCTTTAATTTTAGTAAAAAGATAAAAATTGATAGGAGTAACTGTTTTCGAGAAATAAGCAAGAAACTGTTACCTTAATTAAGCGCTTGCATATAAGCAAATTTAGTACTATTAGAATTATTATTATTAATGTTATTGTTATTAATATGACGACTAAAAACGACTCTCAAAACTTTAGTGACTTTTATGTCTTCTCCTTTTTCCTCCACTAAAGTGTTAGTCTTAATTAATTTAGTTTAATTTCGGTTTTTCAAACATTTTATTTTAAAGCAAATTTTTGTTAAAGATTATTTATATCCAACTCTATAACTCGCTTATGGTTGGTCCAACAAGAAAAATGCAAATAACTATTTTGTAGGAAATTTTATCAGCTTTAATTTTGAAAAAAAGATAAAAATTGATAGAAGTAACTGTTTTCGAGATATAAGCAAGAAACTGTAACCTTAATTAAGCGCTTGCATATATGCAAATTTAATACTATTAGTATTATTATTATTAATATTATTGTTATTAATATGACGACTAAAAACGACTCTCAAGACTTTGGTGACTTTTATGTCACCTCCTTTTTCTTCTAATAAAGTATTGGACCCATTAAATTAAGTGTATTTTAATCACAAGACATTTTCTGTTAAAGCACTTTTGTTTTAAATATTAATTATTTTCAAACTTATATCTCGCTTATGGTTAGCCCTACATGAAAAATTCAAATAACTATTTTGTAGGAAATTTTATCAGCTTTAATTCTAGTAAAAAGATAAACATTGATAGGAGGAACTGTTTTCGAGATATAAGCAAGAAACCAAAAAACTGTTACCTTAATTAAGCGCTTGCATATAAGCAAATTTAGTACTATTAGTATTATTATTATTAATGTTATTGTTATTAATATGACGACTAAAAACGACTCTGAAGACTATGGTGACTTTTATGTCTTCTCCTTTTTCCTATACTAAAGTGTTAGACTCAATTAATTTAGTTTAATTTCGGTTTTTCAAACATTTTATTTTAAAGCTAATTTTTGTTGAAGATTATTTATATCCAACTCTATAACTCGCTTATGGTTGGTCTTACAAAAGAAATGCAAATAACTATTTTGTAGAAAATTTTATCAGTTTTAATTTTGAAAGGAAGATAAAAATTGTTAGGAGTAATTGTTTTCGAGGTATAAGCAAAAAACCAAAGTGAAAACTGTTACAGTTACTGAACAAAAATGTAATTCAGATTTCAATGTTTGAGACGAAGACAAAAATGCAGCATTTAAAATCGACTCTGAAGACTTCAGCGACTTTTATGTCACCTCCTTTTTCTTCTAATAAAGTATTGGACCCAATAAATTAAGTGTGTTTTAAATCACAAGACATTTTCTGTTAAAGCACTTTTTTTTTAAATATTAATAATTTTTAAACTTATATCTCGCTTATGGTTAGTCTTACATGAAAAATGCAAATAACTATTTTGTAGGAAATTTTATCAGCTTTAATTTTAGTGAAAAGATAAAAATTGATATAAGTAACTGTTTTCGAGATATAAGCAAGAAACCAAAAAACTGTTACCTTAATTAAGCGTTTGCATGTAAGCAAATTTAGTACTATTAGTATTATTATTATTAATGTTATTGTTATTAATATGACGACTAAAGACGACTCTGAAACCTTTAGTGACTTTTATGTCTTCTCCTTTTTCCTCTACTAAAGTGTTAGACACAATTAATTTAGTTTAATTTTAGTTTTTCAAACATTTTATTTTAAAGCAAGTTTTTGTTAAATATTATTTATATCCAACTCTATAACTCGCTTATGGTTGGTCCTACAAGAAAAATGCAAATAACGATTTTGTAGGAAATTTTATCTGCTTTAATTTTGAGAAAAAGATAAAAATGGATAGGAGTAACAGTTTTCGAGATATAAGCAAAAAACCAATAAGAAAACTGTAACTGTTACTGAACAAAAATGTAATTCAGTTTTCAATGTTTGAGACGAAGACGAAAATGCAGCATTTAAAACCGACTCTGAAAACTTCAGTGACTTTTATGTCACCTCCTTTTTCTTCTAATAAAGTATTGAACCCATTAAATTAAGTGTATTTTAAATCACAAGACATTTTCTGTTAAAGCACTTTTTTTTTAAATATTAATTATTTTCAAACTTATATCTCGCTTATGGTTAGTCCTACATGAAAAATGCAAATATCTATTTTGTAGGAAATTTTATCAGCTTTAATTTTAGTTAAAAGATAAAAATTGATAGAAGTAACTCTTTTCGAGATATAAGCAAGAAACTGTTACCTTAATTAAGCGCTTGCATTTAAGCAAATTTAGTACTATTAGTATTATTATTATTAATGTTATTGTTATTAATATAACGACTAAAAACGACTCTCAAGGCTTTGGTGACTTTTATGTCTTCCCCTTTTTCCTCCACTAAAGTGTTAGTCTTAATTAATTTAGTTTAATTTCGGTTTTTCAAATATTTTATTTTAAAGCAAATTTTTGTTAAAGATTATTTATATCCAACTCTATAACTCGCTTATGGTTGGTCCTACAAGAAAAATGCAAGTATCTATTTTGTAGGAAATTTTATCAGCTTTAATCCTGAAAGAAAGATAAAAATTGATAGGAGTAACTGTTTTCGAGATATAAGCAAAAAACCAATAAGAAAACTGTAACTGTTACTGAACAAAAATGTAATTCAGTTTTCAATTTTTGAGACGAAGACGAAAATGCAGCATTTAAAATCGACTCTGAAGACTTCAGTGACTTTTATGTCACCTCCTTTTTCTTCTAATAAAGTATTGGACCCATTAAATTAAGTGTAATTTAAATCACAAGACATTTTCTGTTAAAGCAATTTTTTTTTAAATATTAATTATTATCAAACTTATTTTTCGCTTATGGTTAGTCCTACATGAAAAATGCAAATTACTATTTTGTAGGAAATTTTATCAGCTTTAATTTTAGTAAAAAGATAAAAATTGATAGGAGTAACTGTTTTCGAGATATAAGCAAGAAACCAAAAAACTGTTACCTAAATTAAGCGCTTGCATATAAGCAAATTTAGTACTAAAAACAACTCTGAAGACTTTGGTGACTTTTATGTCTTCTCCTTTTTCCTCTACTAAAGTGTTAGACCCAATTAATTTAGTTTAATATCGGTTTTTCAAACATTTTATTTTAAGCAAATTTTTGTTAATGATTATTTATATCCAACTCTACAACTCGCTTATGGTTGGTCCTATAAAAAAATGCAAATAACTAGTTTGTAGGAAATTTTATCAGCTTTAATTTTGAAAAAAAGATAAAAATTGATAGGAGTAACTGTTTTCGAGATATAAGCAAGAAACCAAAAAACTGTTACCTAAATTAAGCGCTTGCATATAAGCAAATTTAGTACTATTAGTATTATTATTATTAATGTTATTGTTATTAATATGACGATTAAAAACGACTCTGAAAACTTTGGTGACTTTTACGTCTCCTCTTTTTTTCTCTACTAAAGTGTTAGACCCAATTAATTTAGTTTAATTTCGGTTTTTCAAACATTTTATTTTAAAGCAAATTTTTGTTAAAGATTATTTATATCCAACTCTATAACTCGCTTATGGTTGGTCCTACAAAAAAATGCATAAAACTATTTTGTAGGAAATTTTATCAGCTTTAATTTTGAAGGAAAGATAAAAATTTATAGGAGTGACTGTTTTCGAGATATAAGCAAAAAACCAAAGTGAAAACTGTAACAGTTACTGAACAAAAATGTAATTCAGTTTTCAATGTTTGAGACGTAGACGAAAATGCAGCATTTAAAAACGACTCTGAAGACTTCAGTGACTTTTAAGTCACCTCCTTTTTCTTCTAATAAAGTATTGGATCCAATAAATTAAGTGTATTTTAAATCACAAGACATTTTTTGTTAAAGCACTTTTTTTTTAAATATTAATTATTTTCAAACTTATATCTCGCTTATGATTAGTCCTACATAAAAAATGCAAAAAACTATTTTGTAGGAAATTTTATCAGCTTTAATTTTAGTAAAAAGATAAAAATTAATAGGAGTAACTGTTTTCGAGATATAAGCAAGAAACCAAAAAACTGTCACCTTAATTAAGCGATTGCATACAAGCAAATTTAGTACTATTAGTATTATTATTATTAATGTTATTGTTATTAGTATGACGATTAAAGACGACTCTGAAACCTTTAGTGACTTTTATGTCTTCTCCTTTTTCTTCTACTAAAGTGTTAGACACAATTAATTTAGTTTAATTTCAGTATTTCAAACATTTTATTTTAAAGCAAAGTTTTGTTAAATATTATTTATATCCATCTTTATAACTCGCTTATACTTGGTCCTACAAGAAAAATGCAAATAACTATTTTGTAGGAAATTTTATCAGCTTTAATTTTAGTAAAAAGATAAAAATTGATAGGAGTAACTGTTTTCGAAATATAAGCAAGAAACTGTTACCTTAATTAAGCGCTTGCATATAAGCAAATTTAGTAATATTAGTATTATTATTATTAATGTTATTGTTATTAATATGACGACTAAAAACGACTCTCAAGACTTTGGTGACTTTTATGTCTTCTCCTTTTTCCTCTACTAAAGTGTTAGTCTTAATTAATTTAGTTTAATTACGGTTTTTCAAACATTTTATTTTAAAGCAAATTTTTGTTAAAGATTATTTATATTCAACTCTATAACTCGCTTATGGTTGGTCTTACAAAAGAAATGCAAATAACTATTTTGTAGGAAATTTTATCAGCTTTAATTTTGAAGGATAGATAAAAATTGATAGGAGTAATTGTTTTCGAGACATAAGCAAAAAACCAAAGTGAAAACTGTTACAGTTACTGAACAAAAATGTAATTCAGTTTTCAATGTTTGAGACGAAGACGAAAATGCATCATTTAAAAACGACTCTGAAGACTTCAGTGACGTTTATGTCACCTCCTTTTTCTTCTAATAAAGTATTGGACCCAATAAATTAAGTGTATTTTAAATCACAAGACATTTTCTGTTAAAGCACTTTTTTTTTTAAATATTAACTATTTTCAAACTTATATCTCGCTTATGGTTAGTCCTACAAGAAAAATGCAAATAACTATTTTGTAGGAAATTTTATCAGCTTTAATTTTAGTAAAAAGATAAAAATTGATAGGAGTAACTGTTTTCGAGATATATGCAAGAAACCAAAAAACTGTTACCTTAATAAAGCGCTCGCATATAAGCAAATTTAGTAATATTAGTATTATTATTATTAATGTTATTGTTATTAATATGACGACTAAAAACGACTCTCAAGACTTTGGTGACTTTTATGTCTTCTCCTTTTTCCTCTACTAAAGTGTTAGTCTTAATTAATTTAGTTTAATTACGGTTTTTCAAACATTTTATTTTAAAGCAAATTTTTGTTAAAAATTATTTATATCCAACTCTATAACTCGCTTATGGTTGGTCCTACAAGGAAAATGCAAATAACTATTTTGTAGGAAATTTTATCAGCCTGAATTTTGAAAAGAAGATAAAAATTGATAGGAGTAACTGTTTTCGAGATATAAGCAAAAAACCAATAAGAAAACTGTAACTGTTACTGAACAAAAATGTAATTCAGTTTTCAATGTTTGAGACAAAGACGAAAATGCAGCATTTAAAATCGACTCTGAAGACTTCAGTGACTTTTATGTCACCACCTTTTTCTTCTAATAAAGTATTGGACCCATTAAATTAAGTGTATTTTAAATCACAAGACATTTTCTGTTAAAGCACTTTTTTTTTAAATATTAATTAATTTCAAACTTACATCTCGCTTATGGTTAGTCCAACATGAAACATGCAAATTACTATTTTGTAGGAAATTTTATCAGCTTTAATTTTAGTAAAAAGATAAAAATTAATAGGAGTAACTGTTTTCGAGATATAAGCAAGAAACCAAAAAACTGTTACCTTAATTAAGCGCTTGCATATAAGCAAATTTAGTACTAAAAACAACTCTGAAGACTTTGGTGACTTTTATGTCTTCTCCTTTTTCCTCTACTAAAGTGTTAGACCCAATTAATTTGGTTTAATATCGGTTTTTCAAACATTTTATTTTAAAGAAAATTTTTGTTAAAGATTATTTATATCCAACTCTATAACTCGCTTATGGTTGGTCCTACAAAAAAATGCAAATAACTATTTTGTAGGAAATTTTATCAGCTTTAATTTAGAAAAAGAGATGAAAATTGATAGGAGTAACTGTTTTCGAGATATAAGCAAGAAACCAAAAAACTGTTACCTTAATAAAGCGCTTGCATATATGCAAATTTAGTACTATTAGTATTATTATTATTAATGTTATTGTTATTAATATGACGATTAAAAACGACTCTGAAGACTTTGGTGACTTTTACGTCTCCTCCTTTTTCCTCTACTAAAGTGTTAGACCGAATTAATTTAGTTTAATTTCGGTTTTTCAAACAGTTTATTTTAAAGCAAATTTTTGTTAAAGATTATTTATATCCAACTCTATAACTCGCTTATGGTTGGTCCTACAAAAAAAATGCTAAAAACTATTTTGTAGGAAATTTTATCAGCTTTAATTTTGAAAAAAAGACAAAAATTTATAGGAGTAACTGTTTTCGAGATATAAGCAAAAAACCAAAGTGAAAACTGTAACAGTTACTGAACAAAAATGTAATTCAGTTTTCAATGTTTGAGACGTAGACGAAAATGCAGCATTTAAAAACGACTCTGAAGACTTCAGTGACTTTTAAGTCACCTCCTTTTCTTCTAATAAAGTATTGGACCCAATACATTAAGTGTATTTTAAATCACAAGACATTTTCTGTTAAAGCACTTTTTTTTTTAAATATTAACTGTTTTCAAACTTATATCTCGCTTATGGTTAGTCCTACAAGAAAAATGCAAATAACTATTTTGTAGGAAATTTTATCAGCTTTAATTTTAGTAAAAAGATAAAAATTGATAGGAGTAACTGTTTTCGAGATATATGCAAGAAACCAAAAAACTGTTACCTTAATAAAGCGCTCGCATATAAGCAAATTTAGTACTATTAATATTATTATTATTAATGTTATTGTTATTAATATGACGACCAAAAACGACTCTGAAGACTTTGGTGACTTTTATGTCACCTCCTTTTTCTTCTAATAAAGTATTGGACCCAATAAATTAAGTGTATTTTAAATCACAAGACATTTTCTGTTAAAGCACTTTTTTTTAAATATTAATTATTTTCAAACTTATATCTCGCTTATAGTTAGTCCTACATAAAAAATGCAAATAACTATTTTGTAGGAAATTTTATCAGCTTTAATTTTAGTAAAAAGATAAAAATTGATAGGAGTAACTGTTTTCGAAATATAAGCAAGAAACTGTTACCTTAATTAAGCGCTTGCATATAAGCAAATTTAGTAATATTAGTATTATTATTATTAATGTTATTGTTATTAATATGACGACTAAAAACGACTCTCAAGACTTTGGTGACTTTTATGTCTTCTCCTTTTTCCTCCTACTAAAGTGTTAGTCTTAATTAATTTAGTTTAATTTCGGTTTTTCAAACATTTTATTTTAAAGCAAATTTTTGTTAAAGATTATTTATATCCAACTCTATAACGCGCTTATGGTTGGTCCCACAAGGAAAATGCAAATAACTATTTTGTAGGAAATTTTATCAGCTTGAATTTTGAAAAAAAGATAAAAATTGATAGGAGTAACTGTTTTCGAGATATAAGCAAAAAACCAAAAAGAAAACTGTAACTGTTACTGAAAAAAATGTAATTCAGTTTTCAATATTTGAGACAAAGACGCAAATGCAGCATTTAAAATCGACTCTGAAGACTTCAGTGACTTTTATGTCACCTCCTTTTTCTTCTAATAAAGTATTGGACCCATTAAATTAAGTGTATTTTAAATCACAAGACATTTTCTGTTAAAGCACTTTTTTTTTAAATATTAACTATTTTCAAACTTACATCTCGCTTATGGTTAGTCCTACATGAAAAATGCAAATTACTATTTTGTAGGAAATTTTATCAGCTTTAATTTTAGTAAAAAGATAAAAATTAATAGGAGTAACTGTTTTCGAGATATAAGCAAGAAACCAAAAAACTGTTACCTTAATTAAGCGCTTGCATATAAGCAAATTTAGTACTAAAAACAACTCTGAAGACTTTGGTGACTTTTATGTCTTCTCCTTTTTCCTCTACTAAAGTGTTAGACCCAATTAATTTGGTTTAATATCGGTTTTTCAAACATTTTATTTTAAAGCAAATTTTTGTTAAAGATTATTTATATCCAACTCTATAACTCGCTTATGGTTGGTCCTACAAAAAAATGCAAATAACTACTTTGTAGGAAATTTTATCAGCTTTAATTTTGAAAAAGAGATAAAAATTGATAGGAGTAACTGTCTTCGAGATATAAGCAAGAAACCAAAAAACTGTTACCTTAATTAAGCGTTTGCATATAAGCAAATTTAGTACTATTAGTATTATTATTATTAATGGTATTGTTATTAATATGACGACTAAAGACGACTCTGAAACATTTAGTGACTTTTATGTATTCTCCTTTGTCCTCTACTAAAGTGTTAGACACAATTAATTTAGTTTAATTCCGGTTTTTCAAGCATTGTATTTTAAAGCAAATTTTTGTTAAATATTATTTATATCCAACTCTATAACTCGTTTATGCTTGGTCCTACAAGAAAAATGTAAATAACTATTTTGTTGGAAATTTTATCAGCTTTAATTTAGGAAGAAAGATAAAATTTGATAGGAGTAACTGTTTTCGAGATATAAGCAAAAAATCAATAAGAAAACTGTAACTGTTACTGAACAAAAATGTAATTCAGTTTTCAATGTTTGAGACGAAGACGAAAATGCTGCATTTACTGTCACCTCCTTTTTCTTCTAATTAAGTATTGGACCCAATAACTTAAGTGTATTTTAAATCACAAGACATTTTCTGTTAAAACACATTTTTATTTAATTATTAATTATTTTCAAACTTATATCTCGCTTATGGTTAGTTCTACATGAAAAATGCAAATAACTATTTTGTAGGAAATTTTATCACCTTTAATTTTGGTGAAAAGTTAAAAATTGATAGAAGTAACTGTTTTCGAGATATAAGCAAAAAACAAAAAAACTGTTACCTTAATTAAGCGCTTGCACATAAGCAAATTTAGTACTACTAGTATTGTTATTATAGATGTTATTGTTATAAATATGACGACTAAAGACAACTCTAAGACTTTAGTGACTTTTATGTCTCCTCCTTTTTCTTTTACTAAAGTGTTAGACACAATTAATTTAGTTTAATTTCAGTTTTTCAAACATTTTATTTTAAAGCAAATTTTTGTTGAATATTAAAAACTATAAAATGACTTAGATTGCCTAAAAACACAGATCACACATGATCTTTTGCATAGAAATGAGAAAACGCTCATCTAACACAAAATAAGCTTCATTTTTGCTTAGAAAACTAAGCTTACTTTTATTACTACTATTATTATTATTTTTATTATTATTATTATTACTATTATTTTAATTATTATTACTATTATTATTATTATTATTATTATTATTATTATTATTATTATTTTTATTAATATTATTATTATTAAAAACCGATTATAACTTTTGTATAGTAAATGTTTTTATACCAGTTTTGAAATGAGTTATTAATTTTAGACAATTTCTTGCCTAAAAACACAGATCACAGATGATCTCTTGCATAGAAATGAGAAAACGCTCATATAACACAAAATAAGCTTCATTTTTGCTTAGAAAACTAAGCTTACTTTTATTAATACTATTATTATTATTTTTATTATTATTATTATTACTATTATTTGTATTATTATTACTATTATTATTATTACTATTATTATTATTATTATTATTATTATTATTATTATTATTAAAAACCGATTATAACTTTTGTATAGTAAATGTTTTTATACCAGTTTTAAAGTGAGTTATTAATTTTAGTCAATTTCTTGCCTAAAAACACAGATCACAGATGATCTCTTGCATAAAAATGAGAAAACGCTCATATAACACAAAATAAGCTTTATTTTTGCTTAGAAAACTAAGCTTACTTTTATTACTACTTTTATTATTATTTTTATTATTATTATTATTACTATTATTTTTATTATTATTACTATTATTATTATTATTATTATTATTATTAATATTATTATTATTAAAAACCGATTATAACTTTTGTATAGTAAATGTTTTTATACCAGTTTTAAAATGAGTTATTAATTTTAGACAATTTCTTGCCTAAAAACACAGATCACAGATGATCTCTTGCTTAGAAATGAGAAAACGCTCATATAACACAAAATAAGCTTCATTTTTGCTTAGAAAACTAAGCTTACTTTTATTACTACTATTATTATTATTTTTATTATTATTACTATTATTTTTATTATTATTACTATTATTATTATTATTATTAATATTATTATTATTAAAAACCGATTATAACTTTTGTATAGTAAATGTTTTTATACCAGTTTTAAAATGAGTTATTAATTTTAGACAATTTCTTGCCTAAAAACACAGATCACAGATGATCTCTTGTATTGAAATGAGAAAACGCTCATATAACACAAAATAAGCTTCATTTTTGCTTAGAAAACTAAGCTTACTTTTATTACTACTATTATTATTATTTTTATTATTATTATTACTATTATTTTTATTATTATTACTATTATTATTATTATTATTATTATTATTATTATTATTATTATTATTATTGTTATTATTATTATTATTATTATTATTATTATTATTATTATTAAAAACCGATTATAACTTTTGTATAGTAAATGTTTTTATACCAGTTTTAAAATGAGTTATTAATTTTAGACAATTTCTTGCCTAAAAACACAGATCACTGATGATCTCTTGCATAGAAATGAGAAAACGCTCATATAACACAAAATAAGCTTCATTTTTGCTTAGAAAACTAAGCTTACTTTTATTACTACTATTATTATTATTTTTATTATTATTATTATTATTACTTTTATTTTTATTATTATTATTACTATTATTATTATTATTATTATTATTATTATTAATATAATTATTATTAAAAACCGATTATAACTTTTGTATAGTAAATGTTTTTATACCAGTTTTAAAATGAGTTATTAATTTTAGACAATCTCTTGCCTAAAAACACAGATCACAGATGATCTCTTGCATAGAAATGAGAAAACGCTCAGATAACACAAAATAAGCTTCATTTTTGCTTAGAAAAACTAAGCTTTAATTTAGAAAGAAATTCATTATTATAAGTATTATTATTATTATTATTTACTACTATTATTATTATTATTATTATTATTATTATTATTATTATTATTATTATTATTATTATTATTATTATTATTATTATTATTATTATTATTATTATTATTGTTATTATTATTATTATTAATATTAAAAAATTATATTTAACAGACAGAAAACGTCGTATTCTGACACAAAAATACGAATTACGTTATAGACTTGACGAGAACGGCGTATCTCGGACTCTTATAGGACTCTTATAGGGTCAAAAAGTATCAGTTTGGATTAAAACAAATTATTTTTGTTGACTCTCAGTCTGAATTGTTTATCAGTTCAAACAAAAACGGCTTATTTTAGACGATCTTTTGCTTTGAACAAGAAAACTTATATCGAACAGACTAAAAACGTATTAATCTGGCATAAAAGAGCAATTTATGTATCACTTTGGATAAAGGCAGCTAATCCTATGCGTTTCATTGCTTAAAATAGACAAAATTGTTAATAAATCTAACAAAAACGCTGTATTTTAGCACAAAATACTAATTACATTATAGTTTCGACGAGAATAGCTTATTTGGAATGATTCTATGCTTCCAAACGAGTAAATTTTTATTAAACAGATGCCAAACATCATGTTTTGTCCTATAGAGACATTTTATATTGCAGTTCGTATTAAAACAAAATATTTTCGTTGATTCTTTGTTAGAAGCAGCAAACCTAACATTAAAGAATCTGAAAACTTTGTATTCGGACACAAACCACCGAATTTTGTATCAGTTTAGTCAAAAACGGTTGATTTTCGACAATATTTTGCTTTGAACAAGAAAACTTATATCAAACTGACTAAAAACGTCTTATTTTAGCACAAAACAAAAGATCTGCGTTATAGTCTTAACGAGAGCTGTTAATTTCATACAGTTCTATGCTTTGAAACGAGTAAACTTTCACTGAACAGAGGAAAAACATCTTATTTCGCCTTTTAAAAACGATTCATGCCACAGTTAGAATAAAAACCAATTATTTTCGTTAATTCATTGTTACAAACAAGAAACCTTACATCAAAGTAACTGAAAACCCCTTATTCAGGCACAGAAATTCGAATTACGTTTCAGTCAGGACAAAAACTGCTTACTTTAGACGATCCTTTGTTTTGAATACAAAAACTTACATTAAAAAGATTAAAACGTCTTATTCTGGCTGAAAACTGCAAATTATGTATTACTTTGGATAAAAGCAGTTTATCCTGATTACTCCTTTGCTTAGAATAGAGCAAACTTGTATAAAACTTAATGAAAACTTTAAATTTCGTCTCAAAGAAATAATTTACGTTATAGTTTTGACCAGAACTGTTAATTTCAAACGATTTTATGCCCCCAAACGAGAAAACTTTCACTAAACAGATGCCAAACGTCTTAGTTCGTTTTATAAAAACGACATGTTACTGTTTAAACAAAAACAAATTATTTTCGTTGTTGTGTCAAAATAATTTATTTCGAATGATTCAATGGAGCGAAACGAGTAAACTTTTATAGGACAGATGCAAAATACCATATTACCACATAAATCGTTATTTTAAAGCAAAGTATTAGCTTTTGCACTTGTTCAATTAAAGTTTGCTTACTTCGAAGTATGTAATCGTCCGAAATAATTTTTTTTTGTCAAAACTATAACGTAATTTGTTCTTTTGAGCTTGAATATAGAGTTTTCATTACGTTTTATAGTAGTTTACTCTACTCTAAGCATAGAATCAAACAGAGTAATCCGCTTTTGTTAAAGCTGATACATAATTTGCTCTTATTTTCGAGAATAAGACGTTTTCAATATGTTTGATAAAATTTTTTTTGTTTATAGCAAGGAATCGTTTAAAATAAGCTGTATTTGCCTAAACTGATACGTAATTCGATATTTCTGCATGGATACGAAGTTTTCAGTTTCTTTGACGTGAAATTTCTTGTTGCAAAAGGTAATAATTTGCTTTAAAACAACGCTTTATATGGTAATAGTGGTTTTGCATCTGCCCCATAAAAGTTCATTAGTTTTGAATCATAAAATCGTTTGAAATAAACAGTGCTGGTCAAACCTATAACGTAATTTATTTCTTTGAGACGAAATTTAAAGTTTTCATTAAGTTTTATACAAGTTTACTCTATTCTAAGTAAAGGAGTAATCAGGATAAATTGCTTTTATCTAGAGTAATATATAATTTGCAGTTTTCAGCCAGAATAAGACGTTTTTAATCTTTTTAATGTAAGTTTTTGTATTCAAAACAAAGGATCGTCTAAAGTAAGCAGTTTTTGTCCAGACTGAAACGTAATTCGAATTTCTGTGCCTGAATAAGGGGTTTTCAGTTACTTTGATGTAAGGTTTCTTGTTTGTAACAATGAATTAACGAAAATAATTGGTTTTTATCCAAACTGTGGCATGAATCGTTTTTAAAAGGCGAAATAAGATGATTTTCCTCTGTTCAGTGAAAGTTTACTCGTTTCAAAGCATAGAACCGTTTGAAATTAACAGCTCTCGTTAAGACTATAAAGCAAATCTTTTGTTTTGTGCTAAAATAAGACGTTTTTAGTCAGTTTGATATAAGTTTTCTTGTTCAAAGCAAAATATTGTCGAAAATCAACCGTTTTTGTCTAAACTGATACAAAATTCGGTGGTTTGTGTCCGAATACAAAGTTTTCAGATTCTTAAATGTTAGGTTTGCTGCTTCTAACAAAGGATCAACGAAAATATTATGTTTTAATACAAACTGCAATATAAAATGTCTTTATAGGACAAAACATGATGTTTGGCATCTGTTTAATAAAAATTTACTCGTTTGGAAGCATAGAACCATTCCAAATAAGCTATTCTCGTCGAAACTATAATGTAATTAGTATTTGGTGCTAGAATACAGCGTTTTTGTTAGATTTATTAACAATTTTGTCTATTTTAAGCAATGAAACGAATAGGATTAACTGCCTTTATCCAAAGTGATACATAAATTGCTCTTTTATGCCAGATTAATACGTTTTTAGTCTGTTCGATATAAGTTTTCTTGTTCAAAGCAAAAGATCGTCTAAAATAAGCCGTTTTTGTTTGAACTGATGAACAATTCAGACTGAGAGTCAACAAAAATAATTTGTTTTAATCCAAACTGATACTTTTTGACCCTATAAGAGTCCTATAAGAGTCCGAGATACGCCGTTCTCGTCAAGTCTATAACGTAGTTCGTTTTTTTGTGTCAGAATACGACGGTTTCTATCTGTTTAATATAAGTTTTTAATAATAATAATAATAACAATAATAATAATAATAATAATAATAATAATAATAGTAATAATAATAATAATAATAATAATAATAATAATAATAATAATAATAATAATAATAATAATAGTAATAATAATAATAATAATAATAAAAATAATAATAATAGTAATAAAAGTAAGCTTAGTTTTCTAAACAAAAATGAAGCTTATTTTGTGTTATATGAGCGTTTTCTCATTTCTATGCAAAAGATCATGTGTGATCTGTGTTTTTAGGCAATCTAAGCCATTTTATAGTTTTTAGGCAAGAAATTGGCTAAAATTAATCACTCATTTTAAAACTGGTATAAAAACAATACTATACAAAAGTTATAATCGGTTTTTAATAATAACAATTATAATAATAATAATAATAATAACAATAATAATAATAATAATAATAATAACAATAATAATAATAAAAATACTAATAATAGTAATAAAAGTAAGCTTAGTTTTCTAAGCAAAAATGAAGTTTTTTTTGTGTGTTATATGAGTGTTTTCTCATTTCTATGCAAGAAATCATCTGTGATCTGTGTTTTTAGGCAAGAAATTGTCTAAAATTAATAACTCATTTTAAAACTGGTATAAAAACATTTACTATACAAAAGTTAATAATAATAATAATAATAATAATAATAATAATAATAATAATAATAATAATAATAATAATAATAATAATAATAATAATAATAATAATAATAACAATAATAATAATAATAATAGTAATAGTAACAAAAGTAATATTAATAATAATACTTTTAATAAGGAAAAATGGAGCTTATTTTGTGTTACATGAGCGTTTTCTCATTTCTATGCAAAAGAACATGTGTGACCTGTGTTTTTGGGCAATATAAGCCATTTTATAGTTTTTAATATTTAACAAGAATTTGCTTTAAAATAAAATGTTTAAAAAACTAAAATTAAACTAAATTAATTGTGTCTAACACTTTAGTAGAGGAAAAAGGAGGAGACATAAAAGTCACTAAAGTCTTAAATGTAATTCAGTTAAAAACGACTCTGAAGACTTCAGCGACTTTTATGTCACCTCCTTTTTCTTCTAATAAAGTATTGGACCCAATAAATTAAGTGAATTTTAAACCACAAGACATTTTCTGTTAAAGCACTTTTTTAAAATATTAATTATTTTCAAACTTATATTTCGCTTATGGTTAGTCCTACATGAAAAATGCAAATAACTATTTTGTAGGAAATTTTATCAGCTTTAATTTTAGTAAAAAGATAAAAATTGACAGGAGTAACTGTTTTCGAGATATAAGCAAGAAACCAAAAAACTGTTACCTTAATTAAGCGCTTGCATATAAGCAAATTTAGTACTAAAAACAACTCTGAAGACTTTGGTGACTTTTATGTCTTCTCCTTTTTCCTCTACTAAAGTGTTAGACCCAATTTATTTAGTTTAATGTCGGTTTTTCAAACATTTTATTTTAAAACAAATTTTTGTTAAAGATTATTTATATTCAACTCTATAACTCGCTTATGGTTGGTCCTACAAAAAAAATGTAATTAACTATTTTGTGGGAAATTTTATCAGTTTTAATTTTGAAAAAAAGATAAAAATTGATAGAAGTAACTGTTTTCGAGATATAAGCAAGAAACTGTAACCTTAATTAAGCGCTTGCATATATGCAAATTTAATACTATTAGTATTATTATTATTAATATTATTGTTATTAATATGACGACTAAAAACGACTCTCAAGACTTTGGTGACTTTTATGTCACCTCCTTTTTCTTCTAATAAAGTATTGGACCCATTAAATTAAGTGTATTTTAATCACAAGACATTTTCTGTTAAAGCACTTTTTTTTTAAATATTAATAATTTTTTAACTTATATCTCGCTTATGGTTAGTCTTACATGATAAATGCAAATAACTATTTTGTAGGAAATTTTATCAGCTTTAATTTTGAAAGAAAGATAAAAATTGATAGGAGTAACTGTTTTCGAGATATAAGCAAAAAACCAATAAGTAAACTGTAACTGTTACTGAACAAAAATGTAACTCAGTTTTCAATGTTTGAGACGAAGACGAAAATGCAGCATTTAAAAACGACTCTGAAGACTTTAGTGACTTTTATGTCACCTCCTTTTTCTTCTAATAAAGTATTGGACCTAATAAATTAAGTGTATTTTAAATCACAAGACATTTTCTGTTATAGCACTTTTTTTTTAAATATTAATTATTTTCAAACTTATATCTCGCTTATGGCTAGTCCTACATGAAAAATGCAAATAACTATTTTGTAAGAAATTTTTTCAGATTTAATATTAGTAAAAAGATAAAAATTGATGGGAGTAACTGTTTTCGAGATATAAGCAAGAAACCAAAAAACTGTTACCTTAATTAAGCGCTTGCATATAAGCAAATTTAGTACCAAAAACAACTCTGAAGACTTTGGTGACTTTTATGTCTTCTCCTTTTTCCTCTACTAAAGTGTTAGACCCAATTAATTTAGTTTAATATCGGTTTTTCAAACATTTTATTTTAAGAAAATTTTTGTTAAAGATTATTTATATCCAACTCTATAACTCGCTTATGGTTGGTCCTACAAGAAAAACGCAAGTAACTATATTGTAGGAAATTTTATCTGCTTTAATTTTGAGAGAAAGATAAAAATGGATAGGAGTAACAGTTTTCGAGATATAAGCAAAAAACCAATAAGAAAACTGTAACTGTTACTGATCAAAAATGTAATTCAGTTTTCAATGTTTGAGACGAAGACGAAAATACAGCATTTAAAACCGATTCTGAAGACTTCAGTGACTTTTATGTCTTCCCCTTTTTCCTCCACTAAAGTGTTAGTCTTAATTAATTTAGTTTAATTTCGGATTTTAAAACATTTTATTTTAAAGCAAATTTTTGTTAAAGATTATTTATATCCAACTCTATAACTCGCTTATGGTTGGTCCTACAAAAAAAATGCATAAAACTATTTTGTAGGAAATTTTATCAGCTTTAATTTTAAAAGAAAGATAAAAATTTATAGGAGTAACTGTTTTCGAGTTATAAGCAAAAAACCAAAGTGAAAACTGTAACAGTTACTGAACAAAAATGTAATTCAGTTTTCAATGTTTGAGACGTAGACGAAAATGCAGCATTTAAAAACGACTCTGAAGACTTCAGTGACTTTTAAGTCACCTCCTTTTTCTTCTAATAAAGTATTGGATCCAATAAATTAAGTGTATTTTAAATCACAAGACATTTTTTGTTAAAGCACTTTTTTTTTAAATATTAATTATTTTCAAACTTATATCTCGCTTATGGTTAGTCCTACATAAAAAATGCAAATAACTATTTTGTAGGAAATTTTATCAGCTTTAATTTTGAGAAAAAGATATAAATGGATAGGAGTAACAGTTTTCGAGATATAAGCAAAAAACCAATAAGAAAACTGTAACTGTTACTGAACAAAAATGTAATTCAGTTTTCAATGTTTGAGACGAAGACGAAAATGCAGCATTTAAAATCGACTCTGAAGACTTCAGTGACTTATATGTCACCTACTTTTTCTTCTAATAAAGTATTGGACCTAATAAATTAAGTGTATTTTAAATCACAAAACATTTTCTGTTAAAGCACTTTTTTTTTAAATATTAATTATTTTCAAACTTATATCTCGCTTATGGTTAGTCCTACATGAAAAATGCAAATAACTATTTTGTAGGAAATTTTATCAGCTTTAATTTTAGTAAAAAGATAAAAATTGATAGGAGTAACTGTTTTCGAGAAATAAGCAAGAAACTGTTACCTTAATTAAGCGCTTGCATATAAGCAAATTTAGTACTATTAGAATTATTATTATTAATGTTATTGTTATTAATATGACGACTAAAAACGACTCTCAAAACTTTAGTGACTTTTATGTCTTCTCCTTTTTCCTCCACTAAAGTGTTAGTCTTAATTAATTTAGTTTAATTTCGGTTTTTCAAACATTTTATTTTAAAGCAAATTTTTGTTAAAGATTATTTATATCCAACTCTATAACTCGCTTATGGTTGGTCCAACAAGAAAAATGCAAATAACTATTTTGTAGGAAATTTTATCAGCTTTAATTTTGAAAAAAAGATAAAAATTGATAGAAGTAACTGTTTTCGAGATATAAGCAAGAAACTGTAACCTTAATTAAGCGCTTGCATATATGCAAATTTAATACTATTAGTATTATTATTATTAATATTATTGTTATTAATATGACGACTAAAAACGACTCTCAAGACTTTGGTGACTTTTATGTCACCTCCTTTTTCTTCTAATAAAGTATTGGACCCATTAAATTAAGTGTATTTTAATCACAAGACATTTTCTGTTAAAGCACTTTTTTTTTAAATATTAATAATTTTTTAACTTATATCTCGCTTATGGTTAGTCTTACATGATAAATGCAAATAACTATTTTGTAGGAAATTTTATCAGCTTTAATTTTGAAAGAAAGATAAAAATTGATAGGAGTAACTGTTTTCGAGATATAAGCAAAAAACCAATAAGTAAACTGTAACTGTTACTGAACAAAAATGTAACTCAGTTTTCAATGTTTGAGACGAAGACGAAAATGCAGCATTTAAAAACGACTCTGAAGACTTTAGTGACTTTTATGTCACCTCCTTTTTCTTCTAATAAAGTATTGGACCTAATAAATTAAGTGTATTTTAAATCACAAGACATTTTCTGTTATAGCACTTTTTTTTTAAATATTAATTATTTTCAAACTTATATCTCGCTTATGGCTAGTCCTACATGAAAAATGCAAATAACTATTTTGTAAGAAATTTTTTCAGATTTAATATTAGTAAAAAGATAAAAATTGATGGGAGTAACTGTTTTCGAGATATAAGCAAGAAACCAAAAAACTGTTACCTTAATTAAGCGCTTGCATATAAGCAAATTTAGTACCAAAAACAACTCTGAAGACTTTGGTGACTTTTATGTCTTCTCCTTTTTCCTCTACTAAAGTGTTAGACCCAATTAATTTAGTTTAATATCGGTTTTTCAAACATTTTATTTTAAGAAAATTTTTGTTAAAGATTATTTATATCCAACTCTATAACTCGCTTATGGTTGGTCCTACAAAAAAATGCAAATAACTATTTTGTAGGAAATTTTATCAGCTTTAATTTTGAAAAAAAGATAAAAATTGATAGGAGTAACTGTTTTCGAGATATAAGCAAGAAACCAAAAAACTGTTACCTTAATTAAGCGTTTGCATATAAGCAAATTTAGTACTATTAGTATTATTATTATTAATGTTATTGTTGTAAATATGACGACTAAAGACGACTCTGAAACCTTTAGAGACTTTTATGTCTTCTCCTTTTTCCTCCACTAAAGTGTTAGACACAATTAATTTAGTTTAATTTCAGGATTTCAAACATTTTATTTTAAAGCAAATTTTTGTTAGATATTATTTATATCCATCTCTATAACTCGCTTATGCTTGGTCCCACAAGAAAAATGCAAATAACTACTTTGTTGGAAATTTTATCAGCTTTAATTTTGAAAGAAAGATAAAATTTGATAGGTGTAACTGTTTTCGAGATATAAGCAAAAAACCAATAAGAAAACTGTAACTGTTACTGAACAAAAATGTAATTCAGTTTTCAATGTTTGAGACGATGACAAAAATGCAGCATTTAAAAACGACTCTGAAGACTTCAGTGACTTTTATGTCACCTCCTTTTTCTTCTAATAAAGTATTGGACCCAATAAATTAAGTGTATTTTAAATCACAAGGCATTTTCTGTTAAAGCACTTTTGTTTTAAATATTAACTATTTTCAAACTTATATCTCGCTTATGGTTAGCCCTACATGAAAAATTCAAATAACTATTTTGTAGGAAATTTTATCAGCTTTAATTCTAGTAAAAAGATAAAAATTGATAGGAGGAACTGTTTTCGAGATATAAGCAAGAAACCAAAAAACTGTTACCTTAATTATGCGCTTGCATATAAGCAAATTTAGTACTATTAGTATTATTATTATTAATGTTATTGTTATTAATATGACGACTAAAGACGACTCTGAAACCTTTAGTGACTTTTATGTCTTCTCCTTTTTCCTCTACTAAAGTGTTAGACACAATTAATTTAGTTTAATTTTAGTTTTTCAAACATTTTACTTTAAAGCAAGTTTTTGTTAAATATTATTTATATCCAACTCTATAACTCGCTTATGGTTGGTCTTACAAAAGAAATGCAAATAACTATTTTGTAGAAAATTTTATCAGCCTTAATTTTGAAAGGAAGATAAAAATTGTTAGGAGTAATTGTTTTCGAGGTATAAGCAAAAAACCAAAGTGAAAACTGTTACAGTTACTGAACAAAAATGTAATTCAGTTTTCAATGTTTGAAACGAAGACAAAAATGCAGCATTTAAAAACGACTCTGAAGACTTCAGTGACTTTTAGGTCACCTCCTTTTTCTTCTAATAAAGTATTGGATCCAATAAATTAAGTGTATTTTAAATCACAAGGCATTTTCTGTTAAAGCACTTTTGTTTTAAATATTAATTATTTTCAAACTTATATCTCGCTTATGGTTAGCCCTACATGAAAAATTCAAATAACTATTTTGTAGGAAATTTTATCAGCTTTAATTCTAGTAAAAAGATAAAAATTGATAGGAGGAACTGCTTTCGAGATATAAGCAAGAAACCAAAAAACTGTTACCTTAATTAAGCGCTTGCATATAAGCAAATTTAGTACTATTAGTATTATTATTATTAATGTTATTGTTATTAATATGACGACTAAAGACGACTCTGAAACCTTAAGTGACTTTTATGTCTTCTCCTTTTTCCTCTACTAAAGTGTTAGACACAATTAATTTAGTTTAATTTTAGTTTTTCAAACATTTTATTTTAAAGCAAATTTTTGTTAAAGATTATTTATATCCAACTCTATAACTCGCTTATGGTTGGTCCAACAAGAAAAATGCAAATAACTATTTTGTAGGAAATTTTATCAGCTTTAATATTGAAAAAAAGATAAAAATTGATAGAAGTAACTGTTTTCGAGATATAAACAAGAAACTGTAACCTTAATTAAGCGCTTGCATATATGCAAATTTAATACTATTAGTATTATTATTATTAATATTATTGTTATTAATATGACGACTAAAAACGACTCTCAAGACTTTGGTGACTTTTATGTCACCCCCTTTTTCTTCTAATAAAGTATTGGACCCAATAAATTAAGTGTATTTTAAATCACAAGGCATTTTCTGTTAAAGCACTTTTGTTTTAAATATTAATTATTTTCAAACTTATATCTCGCTTATGGTTAGCCCTACATGAAAAATTCAAATAACTATTTTGTAGGAAATTTTATCAGCTTTAATTCTAGTAAAAAGATAAACATTGATAGGAGGAACTGTTTTCGAGATATAAACAAGAAACCAAAAAACTGTTACCTTAATTAAGCGCTTGCATATAAGCAAATTTAGTACTATTAGTATTATTATTATTAATGTTATTGTTATTAATATGACGACTAAAAACGACTCTGAAGACTTTGGTGACTTTTATGTCTTTTCCTTTTTCCTATACTAAAGTGTTAGACTCAATTAATTTAGTTTAATTTCGGTTTTTCAAACATTTTATTTTAAAGCTAATTTTTGTTGAAGATTATTTATATCCAACTCTATAACTCGCTTATGGTTGGTCTTACAAAAGAAATGCAAATAACTATTTTGTAGAAAATTTTATCAGCTTTAATTTTGAAAGGAAGATAAAAATTGTTAGGAGTAATTGTTTTCGAGGTATAAGCAAAAAACCAAAGTGAAAACTGTTACAGTTACTGAACAAAAATGTAATTCAGTTTTCAATGTTTGAGACGAAGACAAAAATGCAGCATTTAAAAACGACTCTGAAGACTTCAGCGACTTTTATGTCACCTCCTTTTTCTTCTAATAAAGTATTGGACCCAATAAATTAAGTGTGTTTTAAATCACAAGACATTTTCTGTTAAAGCACTTTTTTTTTTAAATATTAATAATTTTTAAACTTATATCTCGCTTATGGTTAGTCTTACATGAAAAATGCAAATAACTATTTTGTTGGAAATTTTATCAGCTTTAATTTTAGTGAAAAGATAAAAATTGATATAAGTAACTGTTTTCGAGATATAAGCAAGAAACCAAAAAACTGTTACCTTAATTAACCGTTTGCATGTAAGCAAATTTAGTACTATTAGTATTATTATTATTAATGTTATTGTTATTAATATGACGACTAAAGACGACTCTGAAACCTTTAGTGACTTTTATGTCTTCTCCTTTTTCCTCTACTAAAGTGTTAGACACAATTAATTTAGTTTAATTTTAGTTTTTCAAACATTTTATTTTAAAGCAAGTTTTTGTTAAATATTATTTATATCCAACTCTATAACTCGCTTATGGTTGGTCCTACAAGAAAAATGCAAATAACGATTTTGTAGGAAATTTTATCTGCTTTAATTTTGAGAAAAAGATAAAAATGGATAGGAGTAACAGTTTTCGAGATATAAGCAAAAAACCAATAAGAAAACTATAACTGTTACTGAACAAAAATGTAATTCAGTTTTCAATGTTTGAGACGAAGACGAAAATGCAGCATTTAAAACCGACTCTGAAAACTTCAGTGACTTTTATGTCACCTCCTTTTTCTTCTAATAAAGTATTGAACCCATTAAATTAAGTGTATTTTAAATCACAAGACATTTTCTGTTAAAGCACTTTTTTTTAAATATTAATTATTTTCAAACTTATATCTCGCTTATGGTTAGTCCTACATGAAAAATGCAAATATCTATTTTGTAGGAAATTTTATCAGCTTTAATTTTAGTTAAAAGATAAAAATTGATAGGAGTAACTGTTTTCGAGATATAAGCAAGAAACTGTTACCTTAATTAAGCGCTTGCATTTAAGCAAATTTAGTACTATTAGTATTATTATTATTAATGTTATTGTTATTAATATGACGACTAAAAACGACTCTCAAGGCTTTGGTGACTTTTATGTCTTCCCCTTTTTCCTCCACTAAAGTGTTAGTCTTAATTAATTTAGTTTAATTTCGGTTTTTCAAATATTTTATTTTAAAGCAAATTTTTGTTAAAGATTATTTATATCCAACTCTATAACTCGCTTATGGTTGGTCCTACAAGAAAAATGCAAGTAACTATTTTGTAGGAAATGTTATCAGCTTTAATCCTGAAAGAAAGATAAAAATTGATAGGAGTAACTGTTTTCGAGATATAAGCAAAAAACCAATAAGAAAACTGTAACTGTTACTGAACAAAAATGTTATTCAGTTTTCAATTTTTGAGACGAAGACGAAAATGCAGCATTTAAAATCGACTCTGAAGACTTCAGTGACTTTTATGTCACCTCCTTTTTCTTCTAATAAAGTATTGGACCCATTAAATTAAGTGTATTTTAAATCACAAGACATTTTCTGTTAAAGCACTTTTTTTTTAGATATTAATTATTATCAAACTTATTTTTCGCTTATGGTTAGTCCTACATGAAAAATGCAAGTTACTATTTTGTAGGAAATTTTATCAGCTTTAATTTTAGTAAAAAGATAAAAATTGATAGGAGTAACTGTTTTCGAGATATAAGCAAGAAACCAAAAAACTGTTACCTTAATTAAGCGCTTGCATATAAGCAAATTTAGTACTAAAAACAACTCTGAAGACTTTGGTGACTTTTATGTCTTCTCCTTTTTCCTCTACTAAAGTGTTAGACCCAATTAATTTAGTTTAATATCGGTTTTTCAAACATTTTATTTTAAGCAAATTTTTGTTAATGATTATTTATATCCAACTCTATAACTCGCTTATGGTTGGTCCTATAAAAAAATGCAAATAACTAGTTTGTAGGAAATTTTATCAGCTTTAATTTTGAAAAAAAGATAAAAATTGATTGGAGTAACTGTTTTCGAGATATAAGCAAGAAACCAAAAAACTGTTACCTTAATTAAACGTTTGCATATAAGCAAATTTAGTACTATTAGTATTATTATTATTAATGTTATTGTTATTAATATAACGATTAAAAACGACTCTGAAGACTTTGGTGACTTTTACGTCTCCTCTTTTTTCCTCTACTAAAGTGTTAGACCCAATTAATTTAGTTTAATTTCGGTTTTTCAAACATTTTATTTTAAAGCAAATTTTTGTTAAAGATTATTTATATCCAACTCTATAACTCGCTTATGGTTGGTCCTACAAAAAAATGCATAAAACTATTTTGTAGGAAATTTTATCAGCTTTAATTTTGAAGGAAAGATAAAAATTTATAGGAGTGAATGTTTTCGAGATATAAGCAAAAAACCAAAGTGAAAACTGTAACAGTTACTGAACAAAAATGTAATTCAGTTTTCCATGTTTGAGACGTAGACGAAAATGCAGCATTTAAAAACGACTCTGAAGACTTCAGTGACTTTTAAGTCACCTCCTTTTTCCTCTAATAAAGTATTGGATCCAATAAATTAAGTGTATTTTAAATCACAAGACATTTTTTGTTAAAGCACTTTTTTTTTAAATATTAATTATTTTCAAACTTATATCTCGCTTATGATTAGTCCTACATAAAAAATGCAAATAACTATTTTGTAGGAAATTTTATCAGCTTGAATTTTGAAAAAAAGATAAAAATTGATAGGAGTAACTGTTTTCGAGATATAAGCAAAAAACCAATAAGAAAACTGTAACTGTTACTGAACAAAAATGTAATTCAGTTTTCAATGTTTGAGACAAAGACGAAAATGCAGCATTTAAAATCGACTCTGAAGACTTCAGTGACTTTTATGTTACCTCCTTTTTCTTCTAATAAAGTATTGGACCCATTAAATTAAGTGTATTTTAAATTACAAGACATTTTCTGTTAAAGCACTTTTTTTTTAAATATTAATTATTTTCAAACTTACATCTCGCTTATGGTTAGTCCTACATGAAAAATGCAAATTACTATTTTGTAGGAAATTTTATCAGCTTTAATTTTAGTAAAAAGATAAAAATTAATAGGAGTAACTGTTTTCGAGATATAAGCAAGAAACCAAAAAACTGTTACCTTAATTAAGCGTTTGCATATAAGCAAATTTAGTACTATTAGTATTATTATTATTAATGTTATTGTTATTAATATGACGACTAAAGACGACTCTGAAACATTTAGTGACTTTTATGTCTTCTCCTTTTTCCTCTACTAAAGTGTTAGACACAATTAATTTAGTTTAATTCCGGTTTTTCAAGCATTTTATTTTAAAGCAAATTTTTGTTAAATATTATTTATATCCAACTCTATAACTCGTTTATGCTTGGTCCTACAAGAAAAATGTAAATAACTATTTTGTTGGAAATTTTATCAGCTTTAATTTAGGAAGAAAGATAAAATTTGATAGGAGTAACTGTTTTCGAGATATAAGCAAAAAATCAATAAGAAAACTGTAACTGTTACTGAACAAAAATGTAATTCAGTTTTCAATGTGAGACGAAGACAAAAATGCAGCATTTACTGTCACCTCCTTATTCTTCTAATTAAGTATTGGACCCAATAAATTAAGTGTATTTTAAATCACAAGACATTTTCTGTTAAAACACATTTTTTTTTAATTATTAATTATTTTCAAACTTATATCTCGCTTATGGTTAGTTCTACATGAAAAATGCAAATAACTATTTTGTAGGAAATTTTATCACCTTTAATTTTGGTGAAAAGTTAAAAATTGATAGAAGTAACTGTTTTCGAGATATAAGCAAAAAACAAAAAAACTGTTACCTTAATTAAGCGCTTGCATATAAGCAAATTTAGTACTACTAGTATTGTTATTATAAATGTTATTATTAATATGACGACTAAAGACAACTCTAAGACTTTAGTGACTTTTATGTCTCCTCCTTTTTCTTTGACTAAAGTGTTAGACACAATTAATTTAGTTTAATTTCAGTTTTTCAAACATTTTATTTTAAAGCAAATTTTTGTTAAATATTAAAAACTATAAAATGGCTTAGATTGCCTAAAAACACAGATCACACATGAACTTTTGCATAGAAATGAGAAAACGCTCATCCAACACAAAATAAGCTTCATTTTTGCTTAGAAAACTAAGCTTACTTTTATTACTACTATTATTATTATTATTACTATTATTATTATTATTACTATTATTTTTATTATTATTACTATTATTATTATTATTATTATTATTATTATTATTATTATTATTATTATTATTATTATTATTATTATTATTATTAATATTATTATTATTAAAAACCGATTATAACTTTTGTATAGTAAATGTTTTTATACCAGTTTTAAAATGAGTTATTAATTTTAGACAATTTCTTGCCTAAAAACACAGATCACAGATGATCTCTTGCATAGAAATGAGAAAACGCTCAGATAACACAAAATAAGCTTCATTTTTGCTTAGAAAAACTAAGCTTTAATTTAGAAAAAAATTCATTATTATAAGTATTATTATTATTATTATTTACTACTATTATTATTATTATTATTATTATTGTTTATATTATTATTATTATTAAAAACCGATTATAACTTTTGTATAGTAAATGTTTTTATACCAGTTTTAAAATGAGTGATTTATTTTAGACAATTTCTTGCCTAAAAACACAGATCACACATGATGTTTTGCATAGAAATGAGAAAACGCTCATGTAACACACAAAATAAGCTTCATTTTTCCTTATTAAAAGTATTACTATTATTATTACTTTTGTTACTATTACTATTATTATTATTATTATTGTTATTATTATTATTATTATTATTATTAAAAAATTATATTAATCAGACAGAAAACGTCGTATTCTGACACAAAAATACGAATTACGTTATAGTCTTGACGTGAACGGCGTATCTCGGACTCTTATAGGACTCTTATAGGGTCAAAAAGTATCAGTTTGGATAAAAACAAATTATTTTTGTTGACTCTCAGTCTGAATTGTTTATCAGTTCAAACAAAAACGGCTTATTTTAGACGATCTTTTGCTTTGAACAAGAAAACTTATATCGAACAGACTAAAAACGTATTAATCTGGCATAAAAGAGCAATTTATGTATCACTTTGGATAAAGGCAGCTAATCCTATTCGTTTCATTGCTTAAAATAGACAAAATTGTTAATAAATCTAACAAAATCGCTGTATTTTAGCACAAAATACTAATTACATTATAGTTTCGACGAGAATAGCTTATTTGGAATGATTCTATGCTTCCAAACGAGTAAATTTTTATTAAACAGATGCCAAACATCATGTTTTGTCCTATAAAGACATTTTATATTGCAGTTTGTATTAAAACAAAATATTTTCGTTGATTCTTTGTTAGAAGCAGCAAACCTAACATTAAAGAATCTGAAAACTTTGTATTCGGACACAAACCACCGAATTTTGTATCAGTTTAGACAAAAACGGTTGATTTTCGACAATATTTTGCTTTGAACAAGAAAACTTATATCAAACTGACTAAAAACGTCTTATTTTAGCACAAGACAAAAGATTTGCGTTATAGTCTTAACAAGAGCTGTTAATTTCAAACGGTTCTATGTTTTGAAACGAGTAAACTTTCACTGAACAGAGGAAAAACATCTTGTTTCGCCTTTTAAAAACGAATCATGCCACAGTTAGGATAAAAACCAATTATTTTCGTTAATTAATTGTTACAAACAAGAAACCTTACATCAAAGTAACTGAAAACCCC
The DNA here is from genome assembly GCF_031307605.1 of Tribolium castaneum. Taxonomy (NCBI): domain Eukaryota; kingdom Metazoa; phylum Arthropoda; class Insecta; order Coleoptera; family Tenebrionidae; genus Tribolium; species Tribolium castaneum. Next base: position 13,454,881 of record NC_087397.1, read on the forward strand.
TTATTCAGGCACAGAAATTCGAATTACGTTTCAGTCTGGACAAAAACTGCTTACATTAGACGATCCTATGTTTTGAATACAAAAACTTACATTAAAAAGATTAAAACGTCTTATTCTGGCTGAAAACAGCAAATTATGTATTACTTTGGATAAAAGCAGTTTATCCTGAATACTCCTTTGCTTAGAATAGAGCAAACTTGTATAAAACTTAATGAAAACTTTAAATTTCGTCTCAAAGGAATAATTTACGTTATAGTTTTGACCAGAACTGTTAATTTCAAACGATTTTATGCGCTCAAACGATAAAACTTTTACTAAACAGATGCCAAACGTCTTAGTTCGCTTTATAAAAGCGACTTATGTTTCATTTTAAACAAAAACAAATTATTTTCGTTGTTGTTGTGTCAAAATAATTTATTTCGAATGATTCAATGGAGCGAAACGAGTAAACTTTTATAGGACAGATGCAAAATACCATATTACCACATAAATCGTTATTTTAAAGCAAAGTATTAGCTTTTGCACTTGTTCAATTAAAGTTTGCTTACTTCGAAGTATGTAGTCGTATGAAATATTTTTTTTTGTCAAAACTATAACGCAATTTGTTCTTTTGATCTTGAATATAGAGTTTTCATTACGTTTTATGGTAGTTTACTCTACTCTAAGCATAGAATCAAACAGAGTAATCCGCTTTTGTTAAAACTGATACACAATTTGCTCTTATTTTCGAGAATAAGACGTTTTCAATATGTTTGATCAAATTTTTCTTGTTTATAGCAAGGAATCGTTTAAAATAAGCTGTATTTGCCTAAACTGATACGTAATTCGATATTTGTGCATGGATACAAAGTTTTCAGATTCTTTGACGTGAAATTTCTTGTTGTAAAAGGTAATAATTTGCTTTAAAACAACGCTTTATATGGTAATATGTGGTTTTGCATCTGCCCCATAAAAGTTCATTAGTTTCGAATCATAAAATCGTTTGAAATTTAAAGTTTTCATTAAGTTTTATACAAGTTTACTCTATTCTAAGTAAAGGAGTAATCAGGATAAATTGCTTTTACCTAGAGTAATATATAATTTGCAGTTTTCAGCCAGAATAAGACGTTTTTAATCTTTTTAATGTAAGTTTGTATTCAAAACAAAGGATCGTCTAAAGTAAGCAGTTTTTGTCCAGACTGAAACGTAATTCGAATTTATGTGCCTGAATAAGGGGTTTTCAGTTACTTTGATGTAAGGTTTCTTGTTTGTAACAAGGAATTAACGAAAATAATTGGTTTTTATCCAAACTGTGGCATGAATCGTTTTTAAAAGCGAAATAAGATGTTTTTCCTCTGTTCAGTGAAAGTTTACTCGTTTCAAAGCATAGAACCGTTTGAAATTAACAGCTCTCGTTAAGACAATAACGCAAATCTTTTGTTTTGTGCTAAAATAAGACGTTTTTAGTCAGTTTGATATGTTTTCTTGTTCAAAGCAAAATATTGTCGAAAATCAACCGTTTTTGTCTAAACTGATACAAAATTCGGTGGTTTGTGTCCGAATACAAAGTTTTCAGATTCTTTAATGTTAGGTTTGCTGCTTCTAACAAAGAATCAACGAAAATATTTTGTTTTAATACAAACTGCAATATAAAATGTCTTTATAGGACAAAACATGATGTTTGGCATCTGTTTAATAAAAATTTACTCGTTTGGAAGCATAGAATCATTCCAAATAAGCTATTCTCGTCGAAACTATAATGTAATTAGTATTTTGTGCTAGAATACAGCGTTTTTGTTAGATTTATTAACAATTTTGTCTATTTTAAGTAATGAAACGAATAGGATTAGCTGCCTTTATCCAAAGTGATACATAAATTGCTCTTTTATGCCAGACTAATACGTTTTTAGTCTGTTCGATGTAAGTTTTCTTGTTCAAAGCAAAAGATCGTCTAAAATAAGCCGTTTTTGTTTGAACTGATGAACAATTCAGACTGAGAGTCAACAAAAATAATTTGTTTTAATCCAAACTGATACTTTTTGACCCTATAAAAGTCCTATAAGACTCCGAGATACGCCGTTCACGTCAAGTCTATAACGTAATTCGTTTTTTTATGTCAGAATACGACGTTTTCTGTCTGTTTAATATAATTTTTTAATAATAATAATAATAATAATAACAATAATAATAATAATAATAATAATAATAATAATAATAATAATAATAATAATAATAATAATAATAATAATAATAATAATAATAATATTAATAATAATAATAATAATAATAATAATAATAGTAATAATAAAAATTATAATAATAATAATAATAATGATAATAATGATAATAATACTTATAATAATGAATTTCTTTCTAAATTAAAGCTTAGTTTTTCTAAGCAAAAATGAAGCTTATTCCGTGTTATTTGAGCGTTTTCTCATTTCTATGCAAGAGATCATCTGTGATCTGTGTTTTTAGACAAGAAATTAATAACTGGTATAAAAACATTTACTATACAAAAGTTATAATCGGTTTTTAATAATAATAATAATAATAATAATAATAATAATATTAATAATAATAATAATAATAGTAATAAAAGTTAGCTTAGTTTTCTAAGCAAAAATGAAGCTTATTTTGTGTGTTATGAGCGTTTTCTCATTTCTATGCAAGAAATCATCTGTGATCTGTGTTTTTAGGCAAGAAATTGTCTAAAATTAATAACTCATTTTAAAACTGGTATAAAAACATTTACTATACAAAACTTAATAATAATAATAATAATAATAATAATAATAATAATAGTAATAGTAACAAAAGTAATAATAATAATAATACTTTTAATAAGGAAAAATGGAGTTTATTTTGTGTGTTACATGAGCGTTTTCTCATTTCCATGCAAAAGATTATGTGTGATCTGTTTTTAGGCAATCTAAGCCATTTTATAGTTTTTAATATTTAACAAAAATTTGCTTTAAAATAAAATGTTTGAAAAACTGAAATTAAACTAAATTAATAGTGTCTAACACTTTAGTAGCGGAAAAAGGAGGAGACATAAAAGTCACTAAAGTCTTAGAGTTGTTTTTAGTCGTCATATTAATAACAATAACATTTATAATAACAATACTAGTAGTACTAAATTTGCTTATATGCAAGCGCTTAATTAAGGTAACAGTTTTTTTGTTTCTTGCTTATATCTCGAAAACAGTTACTCCTATCAATTTTTACCTTTTCACCAAAATTAAAGGTGATAAAATTTCCTACAAAATAGTTATTTGCGAGATATAAGTTTGAAAATAATTAATAATTAAAAAAAATGTGTTTTAACAGAAAATTTCTTGTGATTTAAAATACACTTAATTTATTGGGTCCAATACTTAATTAGAAGAAAAAGGAGGTGACAGTAAATGCTGCATTTTCGTCTTCGTCTCAAACATTGAAAACTGAATTACATTTTTGTTCAGTAACTGTCGTCGAAGACGAAAATGCAGCATTTACAAACGACTCTAAAAACTTCAGTGACTTTTATGTCTTCTCCTTTTTCCACTACTAAAGTGTTAGACAGAATTAATTTAGTTTAATTTCAGTTTTTCAAACATTTAATTTTAAAGCAAATTTTTGTTAATAGTATATTAAGCAACAAGTTTTATAAACGAGATTTTAATCACGAGTTTGTTTAAACACGAGCGAAGCGAGACAAAATATACATTAAATATTTTTTTACAAAGTAACAACATTTAGAAATTTATTATTAGGTACTTTATACAGTTTATAATTTACATTATTTATTATGAAGAGCAACTGTTAAACTACTTATATTGTTACAATTGTTGAATTGTATAAGAGGTGTGTTATTATAGTTAATTCTTGTTTTGTCATGTGTGTTACTTGAAAACTCTAAGTTTATATTCTTGTCAACAGTGTTTTCAATGTCAAAACTTTCAGATTGAATAATGTTTGAACTTTCAGAATGAATAATGTTTGAACTTTCAGACTGAGTAATGTTTGAACTTTCAGACTGAATAATGTTTGATATTTTATTGGCCGTTTGAATTTTATTATTTAACGAATGATCAATATAAGTTTCTGCAACTGTTGTTGAACGCCATCCCCCATGGCGTTTGAGGGCAGTAATGTCAGCCCCCGCATCTACTAATAAAGTAGCAGAGGATCGGCGAAGGCAATGGCCTGTATAAGAAGTTGGATTTGGTAGTTTAAGGAATGTTGCAACTTGACAAGGAAGACTACCGAACTTATTTATACCGACCGGCTGTCTTGTGCATTTTCCTCGTTGATAATTTAGAAAAAATCGTGTAGTATGTACATCTTGCGGACGAAGTTCCATATATTTTTTGCAAATTCCATAAAAATTGCCTCCGATAACAAACTGACGTTCTGTTTTGGTTTTTGTGTCAGGAATATGAACTAATAATGCTGTACTAAGATCTTCAACATGATTTGTTTCTAGTTTCATTAATTCCTCACGGCGACAAGCTCCCATTATTCCAAAAATTAACCCCACCTAAAATAAAATTTATAACAAAGTATTTAGGTAAGTACCTAATTTACCTTTGAAAATAAGTAGTTTTCATCTGGTGCTGAACACAAAAATTCTTTGATTTGTTCTGGTGTCAAAATTCTTGACTTTTTAGGGTTATACCCACTGGATTTATTCTTGAGAAATTTACACAACTTTGGATATTTACTGATGTCGATGTTGTTTTTTAGGTTAAGTGTTGTTCGGAGCATAGAGTAAATAGCCCACAATGATGAGGGTTTCATACGTGTTGATAATTGTTGTATATACGCTAATAGAACATTTTTGGAAAATGATTCAGTTTGCTTTTCTTGTCGCCAATTTATAAACAGTTTATACTGTTTTTCATATTGCTTTTTCGACTTTTGTGGCATCAGATTGGCGGTAGCTGCGGCTGCAGCTTCTTGTATTTTTGGTGGCGTACCCTCTAAACCCACAAAATCGTCTTCTTCACCACTATCCATGTCAAGTTCAATCTTCAACTCAAACCACTATCTAAAATTGCAAACAACAATGTTGTCTATTGAACAAATTAAATTTGTGTAATTTGACATTTGGACCTGCCTCCAAACATACTTGATATAATCCATCCTTGATATTAAAACACTGCACGTGACAAAACAATACTTTAATGAACATTAAAACATCGTTATTCAACATGTGACTAAGGCCTGACTTAGTGTACAAAATGCAACTGCCTAAAATGACGTTTAAGATACGGGAGTAGAAAAAGATTATTTATATCTAACTCTATAACTCGCTTACGGTTGGTCCTACAATAGAAATGCATTTAACTATTTTGTAGGAAATTTTATCAGCTTTAATTTTGAAAGAACGATAAAAATTGATAAGAGTAAATGTTTTCGAGATATAAGCAAAAAACCAAAGTGAAAACTGTTACAGTTACTGAACAAAAATGTAATTCAGTTTTCAATGTTTGAGACGAAGACGAAAATGCAGCATTTAAAAACGACTCTGAAGACTTCAGTAACTTTTATGTCACCTCCTTTTTCTTCTAATAAAGTATTGGACCCAATAAATTAAGTGTATTTTAAATCACAAGACATTTTCTGTTAAAGCACTTTTTTTTTAAATATCAATTATTTTAAAACTTATATCTCGCTTATGGTTAGTCCTACATGAAAAATGCAAACAACTATTTTGTAGGAAATTTTATCAGCTTTAATTTTAGTAAAAAGGTAAAAATTGATAGGAGTAACTGTTTTCGAGATATAAGCAAGAAACCAAAAAACTGTTACCTTAATTAAGCGTTTGCATATAAGCAATCTTAGTACTATTAGTATTATCATTATTAATGTTATTGTTATTAATATGACGACTAAAAACGACTCTGAAGACTTTGGTGACTTTTATGTCTTTTCTTTTTCCTATACTAAAATGTTAGACCCAATTAATTTAGTTTAATTTCGGTTTTTCAAACATTTTATTTTAAAGCAAATTTTTGTTAAAGATTATTTATATCCAACTCTATAACTCGCTTATGGTTGGTCTTACAAAAGAAATGCAAATAACTATTTTGTTGGAAATTTTATCAGCTTTAATTTTGAAAGAAATATAAAAATTGATAGGAGTAACTGTTTTCGAGATATAAGCAGAAAACCAAAGTGAAAACTGTTACAGTTACTGAACAAAAATGTAATTCAGTTTTCAATATTTGAGACGAAGACGAAAATGCAGCATTAAAAACGACTTTGAAGACTTCAGCGACTTTTATGTCATCTCTTTTTTCTTCTAATAAAGTATTGGACCCAAAAAATTAAGTGTATTTTAAATCACAAGACATTTTCTGTTAAAGCACTCTTTTTTTAAATTTCAATTATTTTCAAACTTATATCTCGCTTATGGTTAGTCCTACATGATAAATGCAAATAACTATTTGGTAGGAAATTTTATCAGCTTTAATTTTGAAAGAAAAATAAAAATTGATAGAAGTAACTGTTTTCGAGATATAAGCAAAAAACCAAAGTGAAAACTGTTACAGTTACTGAACACAAATGTAATTCAGTTTTCAATGTTTGAGACGAAGACGAAAATGCAGCATTTAAAATCGACTCTGAAGACTTCAGTGATTTTTATGTCACCTCCTTTTTCTTCTAATAAAGTTTTGGAGTAGATAGAGATAGCCGGTTCAAAAACCACCTCCACCTCCCTCTACTGCGCATGTGTGAAAATTGTGTCAGTCAGCCGCAGACGCAAGCGCGTAATCGCAGCTCGCTGGCCTGCGACCAGCTGGTCAGCCGGCCTGCGGCCGACTGACGCCATTTGTGATGATGCAAATATATTTATGTAGTATAATAATAATAATAATAATAATAATCGTCGCCATCTTGGAAGTTTGAAAGTCGGCGGCGGTCATTTTTGTTTAATGGTAAATTGGCGCCAAATTTAAATTATTTCAAAATTAATATTTGAAATTAGTCGGCCATGTTTGTTTGTTAAAAAAAATGGCGCCAAAATTTTAATTTATTTAAAAATTAATATTGGGTGTAATGTTGGTAGCGCCGATGTCGTCACAAATTCCGCCTAAATTCTCACGTTAGATGGCGCCACGGTCTGCAAACTTTTCGCTAGATGGCGCTGCCGTCAGCGCAGCCGTCAATCAAAGATGGCGCTGGCCTCCATTTTTTTTTTTTAAACACACCCCCCGCCCGTTTGCGAATATGCAACCAAGAAAACAAGTAGTAGTAGTAGTAGTAGTAGCTTTTTGGGGTTGTGAAATTTTTGGTTTTTGGGGTTGTGAAATTTTGAATATATGATTTTTGAAATGTGCAATTGTGAATACATGAAGTATATATACAATACATGCTGTATTGAGTTAAGCAAAATATCAGAAAATCATCGCGCTTGTCACTAATAACTAATAAAGGAAAGTCATTATTTTATCGATAAGGAAAAAAAACCTAGTATATGTAGTTTTTTATTTTTGTAATGTTGTTTGCCTAACTTGTCTGTTGCGCACCAAGTTTATTTTGTTATTTGTTTAAAATATAATGCAAAAAAAGTTGTTGTTGTTGTTGTTCCTTCCATGGGGAGTCGAACCTCAGGTAGGTAGAGTGGATAGTGCTGTCTATTTTGGAAACCTGAAACAAATTCACATAAGCTATTTGGTTAATGGATAATAATAAAAACAATAAATTACTTTAATTGTTTATTACATCTAAATATAAGTACATACATACATACATATTATAATACATAAACATTATAATACAATAACTACAATACAAATTAAATATTATTCCTGAGTTTGAGGAAGAATATTTTTATGACCCCAAGATAATGTTCTACCTTCAGAATTGTTTAAGATGTAACGTTTATCATCTTTGAAAGATAAAGCAATTTTTTTCTTTAATTCTGTGTAAATGTTATGAAGCTTCGAACGAAAGATATTCATTTCTTTAATAATTTCAGTGTTTGGAACAGTAACTGCGTTTTGGTAGTCAATTTTATGTAATTCACTTGTAATTACATTGTGTTTAATACCCTTAGCTTTTTTAGATAATTCACCTTCAACATCCACACAATATGCTTTAGCACCTGTTCCTAAAAATTCTGATATTACACGTCCTTTATATTCATCTTTCATCTTCCCGATGACAGAAGACGATACAGGTATTCCATGAATATTTTCTGCTTTATAATTTGAAGTATCAAAACGCTCTATATTAGATTTAATATCATCATAAATATTTTCACAAAAAATTTCAATTACTAAACTATCAGTATCGGTATACAAAAGCGTTGCATTGTTACCGTATTTAAGTTTTATGAAATTATAATAAAAATCATACATAATAGTTTTACTGATATCTAGAATAGTAAAACCTACATACAGAGGTTTATTGTAGAAAACTTTTTCGTTCTCTAATTGAATAGCTACAAAATTTGGTGTAAAGATAGATGAATTTTTAAAATTTGGTCGTGCAATTAAACTTTCAGCACCTGGTTTTCTACCTATATTATTCCATGATGTTACCAATTTCACGTTTACTCTTTTATCAATTGATTCCATGGTTTTACCAAAAACTGAATTATTCATTAATTTAAATACATCTTTTTCTAACGCGTTTTTTGATTTGTTACGCATTTCTGTATTTAAATCAATATATGTTTTCAACCATGGTGATTGATTAAAACTTAAAACACGGTGAATATTAATTAATTTTAAACCACCTTGTATAGCTTGTCTTAAATTTCGATAATGTAAAACATAGTGTACTTTATTGTTCAAGGTTGCGCAAAGTTTCTCAGTTTTACTAGAGGGAGGAATAAATTTTTCAGGACAAAATGGTAAATCGTTGTGAAGATTATGTAATTCAGAAGGATATTCTAAATCAACTTCGAATATATAACCTACATCAGCGTTATCTGTCAAATTGAGAATTAGGTTATCATTGAATTCATTAGGATCTTCCCATCGAAAACCGCTATAAGGTAAATATTCAGACATTGCTGCTCCATACAAGTTGGTTGCATCAAGGTACATTATAAAAGAAGTTGGTTTAGAAGGATCATGATTTGATAAAAACTTATTATTTGCTACTGCTTTACGTTTTGAACATTGACAAAGTCCTCCTCTAATAGATTTTCGAAAGAAATGTACCATGTCTATATCAGTTAACAATTCGAATTTAATTCCAGTCATTTTTAACATAGCATCCCAGCCTAATGAAGGTGCTGTTAAGTAATGAGCTGGATCTAGTTCATAAATTTTGAGACAAACCTTTCTGAAATTTTCAAAAATGTCTGTTAGTAACAAAACATCAGACTTTAAATAAATGTCGGAATAATCACCTAACGTTTTGCAATCAAATAGATTCCAGACTTCCTGTGCTCGCTCATAATCATGTTCACTGATATCAGTTTTATTAAGATTATCATAAAATTGTTGAATCAATGGTAAACTGGTATCATCTAACTTATTAAAACAATCCAAATATGAATATGGAAAAACACCTTTTTGTCTTATCAAATTAAATTGGTTATCGTCCGGAAAGTGTTTCCGAATGGTTAGACATTCATCAGAAGTTAAAGTCTGAGATAATTTATCTAATGAAAAAGAAAGGAAACGGAACGAATCTACGAATCTAAGCGTTATAAAAATATTGTCAACTGTATTTGTAGTCGTGTTCATGACCTTATCAACTAAAATTTTTTTTGAAAATGTAATATACTTTTCTTTAGTTTGAGCAATGCAATTAATGATGGTCTTTTCTGTTGCTAAAGCTTTAATAAATAAATGACTATCATAATTAGTTAAATTATGACAAAAAACAGGGATATATTTTGGAATCTTATAATTTAAATTACAAATAGAATGTGCAGGTCCTAAAAATTCACCTGTTAAGTGACAATGATTACGAACTCTATCACAATTTAGACTTCCGTAATCTGTTTTGAAAGGTTCTTTACATAAATGACAATGGGTAGATATTTGAAAAACCAATTCATCTAACGGAGTCATTTCAAGTGGTACGATATGTTTGAGGTGATCGTGATAAAGTCTATTTACATCATCTTGCAACCATTTCACAAAAATTTTAGCAGCATCTTTTCCTCGATAAGTCCGATAAATTGATAAATTATCATTATATGCACATTTTATGTAATATCCGAAACTATATGGTTCATGTAAATGTGTAACAATTGTACGGATATTATCGGCTGAATTATCATTGCGTAAAGGTTTTAAAATAGATTCAAAATCGAAATAAAATACAAAAGGAACTTTAAGAGATTTATCAAAATTTTGAAATGTTAATTCATTACCAGGCACTTCTTTACCAAATTTATTTATAATCAGATCAGAAGTTGGTAATGTAGTGACAACTTCATTACAAGCATACTTACGATGTTTAACTAATTTTTGTTCACTCGAAAAAAATAATAGACAACCGTTACATATAAATTTAGCATGATTATGTTTGGAAAGTTGTGAACTTATTAATCGAGAAATGTTGCTTATCAGACAGTAATGTTTGATCATTCTTTCATCGTCTACGATAAGTAATAAATTTACATGAATGTCTCGTTTCTTAGAAGTTAAATAAAAGGGACCTATAATATCTGATACCCATTTACCTTTTTCATGATCAAAACGCTGCTCTGTTCCATAGACATTTACACTAATATTATTAAGTGCTTCAAATTTAAAAATATCAGTTAATTTAACCGGAAATGAAATATCTGTAAAATCTAATTCCTCTTCAAACTCACGATAAGCATCAACTCGATGTCGATTAACATTTACTTCAGTTGAATGAAGGTGTGCCAAAACAGACCATTTGAAACATTCATTATCATCATTATGAATATTGATAACCGCTCTCCGCTTCGCTATGTCCTTCGGTAATGGTATATATGTTGATGCACGTAGTGGATTGAATTTGTTGATATTAAGTTCCAAAAACAAAATTTCCATTAAAATCCAACCTAAAAAATTTAATACAATAATATGTTTATAAATAAAATTGATATTACTTACCACTATCTTTTTCCAAGAATTCACTCATTTTGTTTTTTATGACGCCACATATTTCTTCCAGTTCTACCTTAATATTTGTCGATATTGAAATGATGATATTTTTAGTGTTGAATGATTTGATTTCGATAATGTCTTTAGAAGGTAAAATATATTTAGCAAAAAGTTCGAAATTAATTTTAAGTTGGTTAAATTCTCTCAGTTTTCTAGTTATTAAAGTGATAAGTTTATCTTGATTTCTTTCAAAAAAATTGCACACTTCCAAGTCATCTAGTTGTGAATTTTTCAATCGGTATGAGGTAATTCTTGATTTGAAGGCAACTTGATATTCTTCAACGAAATCATCATCATCATTAATTTTGGCGGAGATGACACTTTTATGTTTTAAAGAACGTAAATGGTTTAATCTGGATCCTCTGTAGTGACTATTGCATATTTCACAAAATTGATGAAATGAACATGATGGAGCGTTAGTAGTAACTTCTAAAAACAAAAACAAGTTATAATAATAATAATATAAAGAATATTTACAAAAATACCTTGTAAAGGTGTTCTAGTTGTCAGGCGGGCTTTTTTAGGAGTCATATCATCCGAATCCATTGAACACAATGATGAATTTGTAATATGACGCCTATAGTTATCAAATCTCGTAAATGACGTTTTACATCCGGTGCAAGTGAGTTTAGATAATTTATCACCTTAAAAATGCTCTTAATTAAAACAATTTCTATAACGTAAAATGTATTTACTTACTATGTTTTTTTACATGACGTGTTAAAGCATCTTTGCGAGTAAACTTGTTATCGCATTGAGAGCACTTGAACATGATTACTTTCATACACGGACAGTCGAAGTAGAAATGAATTAATCATTGATGCGATATGATTTTATATTCCATAAACTTTGCAACCGGATATTGTGGTTCCTTACGTAAAAATTCAAAAAATTCAAAATATAACTGATAAAAATTTAACGTTTTTAAGGAAAAAAACGTTAGACAGGAAATATGATAACAAAAATAATCAGAATGAATATTATTTTTTATTAGACATAAAACAAACTACATACTTAAACTAACAAAGTCATACACCTAAATAAATTTTTAATTGCAGTTTTTAAGCCAAACCTAACGCTATGAACATCATAAAAACGATCCAACATGTACAAACAATTCCAAACATTGCTAAAAAGGTAGGAACATGATTAAAACAATTTTTTATTGAAACTACATCATGATCATTAAGTATAAGTCTCTTCCAGTCAGTATCAATATAATTACTATTGGTAAAAACTAGTCTTAATTTAAAATATATTACAGAGTTTGCTATAGAAACATTTTCATATTTAAATATTTCTATTGCAGTATTGCTCAAATAACCCAGATTCATCTTCTTCCATTGGTAATCAACATCGTTGAAAAATAAACTTTTCCAGAGAGGAGACCATCTTGTGTTGTTAGGACTTTCACTAGTGAAGACGATGTACATATCTACAACATCTAACGGTTTTTGCACGTACAACACATTTTGTATAAGAGTAACAAACAAGATGAGTGATGAGTTCAAAAGAGGCATTACACTTGAAACGCAGTGGGTTGTTGTTGTTGTTGTTGTTGTTGTTGTTGTTGTTGTTGTTGGCTTCCTGTATCATCTAAAATACACGAAACACAATTATTTATTGATGAAGGAGGACCATCAAACTGATCTTCGTCAAAACTGTTATAATAATGTTGTAAACATGGTAGATTCAGCTTTATATCATGATCTTGTTGATATGTTTCCGGTAATTTATGAAATATATCCATCAACTGGCACGGTCCTAATTTCAGTAGTTCCAGTTTCATTAGTAATCGAATATCGCTTATGGTTTTTTCAAAATGCAGCACTTTTTTTATAACAGGTTCTACACTCGTTGCCATCTTAAATGGAACTAAATTAGACGTTAAATAATTATATCGTATATATATTTCTTATTTATTAGGTAATATCTTTCATTTCAATCCAACTATTCTGATTATCTGGTAAACCTAACCATTTCACAAATAATTTAGTTCCTTTACGTCGAATCACTTTCTCAACTAAATAGACGTCAGGATATTGAGTTTTTGATAATTCCCAAATATAAAAAGCTCCTTTGATTGGTTGACCTTCTTTATCTTCTAGCAGAAATGTTACAGGATTGGTTAGATTAATCTTACTGATTTTAAAAATTTCCGTTGACCAATTGGGTGTATATCCTTTTTCAAATAACATCTTTTCTTTGCTAATTCTTACGAAATCTCCGACTTTAAATTTTTTTCTGTTTTTATCAACAATCTTTAGATGATCATATGCTGTTATGTCTCCTTGATTCGAAGCGTTTATCTCTGTGGGTTTCCTTCCTGTTGTTCGATGTATTGTAGTATTATAATTTTTGGTTATCTCTTGCAATTTATTTATCCATTTATGTGTCGCAAATAACGTAAAATATCGATAAATTTTGGATTTTAAAGTACGTATAACTCGTTCAGCAATTGCTGCTTTTTTAACGCTGTACGTACTATAGTGATTAATATTATAACGTCTCATCAAATCCTGAAAAGTGGTATTATAAAATTCCTTTCCTTGATCTGACTGTAAATTCTTTGGTATTCGTTCTTTTTCATTCTTCAGTATTGATTCCATAGCTCTGCTAACCTCATTAGCTGATTTCGATTTCAGTGGTCTGGTCCATAAAAATTTAGAAAAACAGTCGATTACGACTAAAATATATTTAAATCCATTATTATGATAAGATAAATTTTGCATTTCTGCTAAATCTACTTGCCATAAATCATCCAATCCTTTAATTATAGTACGTCTTCGTTTAAAATTCCTGCGTGCAGGTTTAAATATCTCGTTTACCAATTTTTGCTTTACATCACTAACTTGCTTTAGTCGAACCATTGCTTATTTACGGTACACTTCTCTACAATTTCCATGACGATCTGACATTTGACCTGGAGGACACTTGTTTTTATTATGAGGCATGGGTTCTATCTTTCACTATTTTCATATGAATCTGTTACTTTCCTTTTCTTTGATATAGGTACATTTTCAAGTTGATCTGTATCACCTGCTTTAGAACGTTTGGAAATGGTTTCTGGTTTTATCTTAATACTATCGATTCCTTCAAAGCGTTCTTCAAGTTTTTTTATTCGTCTGGTTATCTCATTTGAATTATTCATAAATTTTTTCCACTTGTTATCGATTTCATAATTTATACTTAAATGTTTGTTATGCAATTCTGATTCAATCGTGTGAGGAATTGTAGCAATTATATTATCAATTTTTTCATCAAGTATTTTGTACTTAACATTCATGGTTAAGTTTAACTGATTAAATTTATCCATCCATATAGCATCTGCTTTATGAACATTATTATTTAAATCCGTTAAAGCAGCTATTACTCCTTCCATCTTTTGGTATATTTGTTTACTTACTAAATCAATATATACCTTATTCGCACAATCTTTGTCTTCTGTTGGATCATTAATGTTACAGATTCTATGATGTTTTAAATCAAGGTCACCATCAGCAGTGAAAACAAAAGGTGATGGTGTAGATTTAAAAAATGCACTTGATGCTGATAACACTTTACGTCCGAATAGATCAATGGGCATTTCAACACTGAGGATTAACCAGAAAAAAACTTAAGCCTAATATATTACACCACATTCCTTTAATTCTTCTTCTATTGATAAAATTTCATTCAGATGGGAATTGTTACCCGCTTTTGTCGCTGCATGTAATAATGCTAGACGTGACACTAATTCATTTATGTCATCCCAGTAAACATATTCTACACGTTTATTAGTGAATAATCCTTCACCAATAAACGGAGATTTAGGAAATGAAGTAAACATTGGTTGCACAATTTGAGTATATTTTACACCTCTATGACCTTTTAGTTGTTTTGTGGGATCATTATTTTTTCTATGTGTATTAGAAATTTCAAGTATTTTTTTGTATGCTGACCGATCCTCTTTTGTAATTTGAGTGTATTTATCTTCAGGGTTTTTAAAAAATATTAGTCTGTATAAACCAGGAGTACCAGGAAATGATTCATTATCTAAAATTAAATCACCATTTTGACTGATTATTAATTCATGTTTACCCATAAATAGTTTATTCTCTTTTGAATTATATCTAGGACCAAATGTCTGATCACTGGTTTTCTCTAAAACTGCTTCTATTGCATTTCTCGCAACTGGAGGATATTGTTCTAAAAATTCATCTAAAATATGTCTGCTATTAATTAAATCATCCATAGTGTCAGATTTGGTTTCTTCATCTTCTTCTTTTATTTCTGGTAATGACTCATATATTTCTTCTGGTTGTCGCAGTGATGTACTAGGTTCATATGTTTCTTCAACTGGTAGTTCAAGTTCTTGTTTAATCTTTTCTTTTTTTGGTAGTTTAAGAAATTGTTTCCTTTGCTTTTGAATATGATGTTTTGGTCTTTTGTGTTGTTTTTGTTGTTGTTGCTGTGGTGGTGGAGATTGCTTCTCCAATTTTATTGAAATTTCTTCTAAAGGATTTATAACAGGCTGAAAAAGCTTTTTAATTGACTCATCCGCTTCACTGCTGTTTAACTTTATGGCTTTATACTTCTTTCGAATTGAATCAGCTGCTTTTAATATATGTCTTTTAAGGTTTTGATCTGGTTTGGTACCCATCATTACCGCTTAATGTTATAAACTAACCGAACAAATCAGAATTATTGTTTATATAACTTCTTATTCGACTGCTATTATAACGGGTCTCAAACTGATATTAACCGATCTCAAACCGATCAGGAACTGCTTTTTAACAGACATTAACCGGTCTGAAACCGATATTAACCGGTCTCTATCCGATAATAACCGCTCTGGAACCGGTATTAACCAATATCACACCGATACTAACCGGTCTGAGACCGATATTAACCGGTCTCTAACCGGTATCTAACCGATACTAACCGCTTTGGAACCGGTATTAACCGATATCGCACCGATACTAACCGCTGTGAAACTGATATTAACCGGTCTGGAAACGTTCTCAAATAGATATCACTCTACACTTGAATAAAATGATCAAACCCTTTTCTATATCGACCCTTATTTAATTCATTATCTTTACATATAACCAAAAAACCATATTGGTTTTTCCAACATTCCTGACATATTTCACAGAATTGTTCGAATTTCATATCAGCACCAACATGATCTTCATATACATGTTTTAAATTTAACAGATCTTGTTTTAATATTACCAATAAATTTGCATTATCTCGAATTAAATGTTTCGGTATTTTTGTATATGTTTGACAGAGATAGAAACTATCAATATTTTTATGCCGGCCCATGCAAAAGTAATCCCTTATCTTAGCTTGATTACACATTATGACATCATCAAATATAAAAATAGAGTTATTTTTTGCATCTTTTGGATCTAGCACGTCTTCATTATGTTCATACTGGTTATATTCCATTCCTTTAATTTTTTGTAGCACATCACTAAGCAGTTTATACTTCGGTTGATATAATGATTTACAATAAATATATATGTTTTCAAATTTCAATCCGTTGGGATCAAACAATAAAGACAATAATATGTTAGTTTTTCCTCCACCAGAAGGTCCACAAATTATACAACGTATTGATTCGGGTAAAAGTGTACCATGTCGATGAGACATTTTATGTTTATTATCAACATTATTATAATCATGATTTATGATAGGTAATTGTAATTTTTGCTTTAACACTTTCATTTTCATACTAAATTAAAAACATTTATAAGAAGGTTTATATAGGGAAAAAAGTTCAGTTAAATGTTGTCTTTCAAAGGGGAAGGACTATTAAATACTGCAATCAATAAATTACCTTTTGAATTACATTTACCAGGATATCAATATTGCGGACCTGGTACAAAACTTAAGAAACGGTTAGAACGAGGTGATCCTGGAATAAACAAGCTTGACAGCTTTTGTAAAACGCACGATATAGCTTACGCTAATTCCAACGATTTAAAAGATAGACATCAAGCGGATCGAATTTTAGAAGATAGTGCATGGTCACGTGTTAAGTCTAAAGACGCTTCATTTGGTGAAAAAGCAAGTGCCTGGTTTGTAACTAACGCAATGAAAGTCAAAAGGAAATTAGGTATGGGAATCCAAAGGAAAAAATCGAAAAGGAAGACAAAGAAATCTAGAAAGAGGACACAGAAAAAACAACAACCTTTTCATAAAGCTCTTTTATCAAATTTAGAAAATAAGGGATATGATAATATAAAATCTGCATTATCAGCTGCTCGTATAGCAGTTAGAAAATCTGGAGGTCGTAAGCGTATAAAAATTCCTCGTATTATACCTATAAAAACAGGAGGATTTTTACCATTGTTACCATTAATTTTTGGAGGACTTAGTGCCTTAGGGGCTATGGGCGGAGGTGCTGCTGCTATAACTAAAGCTGTAAATGATGCTAAAGCAGCGAAACAGAAATTAGATGAGAATAAACGTCATAATAAAGTACTGGAAGATATCGCTATCGGGAAGGCGGGAAGTGGTTTATATCTTCGAAAGCAACCACGAGGTTATGGATTGTATTTACGTAAATTTCCAAAAAACTACCAATAAAACTGCCTAATAGGGCACTAACTGATAATGATTTAAGAAGATATGCTAAATTATTAAAACTACCCAAATTTAAAGGCGTTTTTATGAGAGATGAATTAATTCATATGAAACCTGATAAGACAGAATGTGCTATCATTAATTTGGACTCTAAAAAAGGATCCGGAACTCATTGGGTTTGTTATAGAAAAACAAATAAACAGGTTGATTATTTTGATAGTTATGGAAATCTAAAGCCACCTCTAGAATTAGTACGATACTTAGGAAATTGTAATATTTACTTTAATCATGATCGTTATCAATTTTTATCATATAATTGCGGACATTTATGTTTGATGTTTTTACATAATAAAAGATGAGATAATCATGTATTTTATTCAGTCATGTATAAGACATTCTCCCTAACAGGTGTTGAAAGTACGCTGTCTGAACACTATGAGCCACCCATTGACCTTGAAGAAAATTCGAATTATTCTATAGCTTTAATCGGTTTTTATACTAACAATAATATACCAAATATAGAAGAGGGTACAAATAAATTTTATTATTTTGCTCCGAACACTACTGAAGAAAAAGTGATAACATTTCCGAAAGGTGCTTATGAAATAGCTGCTATAGAAAAATATATACAAATTATTCTTAGTGGACGATCTGCAACTGATGCTCAAAAACAGAATACATTTTCATTGAAGGCTAACGAAAACACATTAAAGTGTGAGATATTTAGTATTTACGACATTAATTTCGCTCACGAAGATAGTATTGGTAAATTGTTAGGTTTTTCTAAAAGGAAACTTAAAGCAAGACAATTACATGAAAGTGATTTACCTGTTAACATAATTAAGGTTAATACAATACGTATCGAGTGTAATATTGTAAGAGGTTCTTTCTACAAAAACAAAGAATCTCATACTCTTTATGAAACTGCTTTAAGTGTTAGTCCAGCCGAACAGATTTTTGTGGAACCATTAAATCCTATTTATTTACCTATCATTAATAGATCCAATATACCTAACCTAACTATTGATATTGTTGATCAAGACCATTGTCCTATAGATTTTAACGGTCAAACAATCAATATTCGTCTTGCTCTGAAAAAAGAAGCATAAACATGGGTTTAGTGTTTCAAAATCAATATAAAAAATCATACAATCCATCAAATTATCAGTCAGTATCTTGTCATCAGTCGACATTATCACATCAGAGCGTGCAGATTCTTAAATCGTTAGGATATAATGTCCGCCAGCAAACTTCAGGTTTACAGTTCACCGGAAATAGACGACAGCATAAGTAAAGAGGAAGAACATACATATAGTCCGCAAGTAAGATCTTTCGATAACAATGATGAAATCGAAATTATAATTAATCAGAGAGATATTTGGATTTCTCTCTTTGAATCATTTATACAAGTGGACGGTGAGTTCATACCAGATCCGGTACCGGAAACTGGCGGTGGAAATGTAACCTTGACTAATAATGCAGCAGCATATTTATTTGAGAATGTAAGCTATGAATTGAATAATGTTGAGTTAGATAGTGTACGTGAAGTCGGAACAGTATCTACAATCAAAACTTTTCTATGTTATGGCAAAGATGAAGTAAGAGCATTAACTCTCGCTGGATGGAATGATCAAGAAAGTCAACAACTGAAGACATTTAATGAAACTGATAATACGTTTTCATTTAGAATCCCTTTATCTTATCTGTTAAATTTACCATTTGATTATCATCGGATAGTTAGCGGTCATCAAAAACTTCGATTAATACGAAGTCGTAACGATGCTAATTGTTTCATTTCTACCGGAACGAGAAAAGCGACACTTAAGATTAACAATATTGAATTAAAAGCAAAACATGTTTACCCAAATGATGAAATTAAATTAACTATATTAGAAGGGATCAACAAAGATCGTGTTATATCGTTACCGTTCAGAAAATGGGAAATTCATGAACTTCCATCAGTTCGACAAACTAATAACGACATCTGGAGAGTTAAAACATCTACTCAATTAGAAAGACCAAGATTTATTATCGTTTGCTTTCAAACAAACCGAAAAAATAATCCAAAGTCTGATGTTACTCTATTTGATCATTGTGATGTAAGAAGCGTACGTTTATGGTTGAATTCAAATGTTTATCCATATGAAACATGGAAACTACAATTTGCTAAAAATAAATATTTAGAAGCATATCAAGCTTACGTTGATTTTTATAAGGAATTTAATGGAAAAGATCGTGCTGAACCTATATTAAGCTATACAGATTATACAAAAAGACCGATATTTGTATTAGACTGTTCCAAGCAAAACGAAGCAATTCGAAGTTCCACCATTGATATCAGCTTAGAATTTGAAAGCGATAATAATTTCCCAGCCGATACAAGAGCTTATTGTATTATCATTCATGATAGAATAATGCAGTACTATCCGTTAACAGGAATAATTAGACAACTGATATAAGGATGAAAAAAAGTGTTACTATAAGTGATAGTGCTCCGGAAGTACATAATCTAATAGTTTGGTCATATGCTTATCAAGATGCTAGAAAAGGAAACTATTGGATACAATGCGCTGCAGACAGAGAAAGGTTTAAGTTTAGAATTAATCAAATGAAAAATATTTTAAAGGAGATCTTAAATTCTGCTCATCGTGAACAAATTTTTCAGTCTAGATTTAAGTGTTCAACATGAAGGTAGTAGTGATTGATGTTCAAGGATTTTATATACCTGAATTCATCGTTAAAGAATTAACAATATTTGATGGACATCGAACTGGTCACTATTTGTTTAAATCACCGGTGCCGTTTCGTCAACTAAGTGCAGATGTAAAAAAACAAGTGAAATATTTAGAATTAAATCATCATCTATTACGTTACAACAGTGGAAATATCGACTATGAAAATATTTATAACATACTAGAAGAAAATATTATCGATGATGTTATCGATATTATTTACGTAAAAGGAAGCGTTAAAGAGGATTTTTTAAGACAATTTTTCGATTCAAAGGACTTTTACCCTAGGATCATCAATTTGGAGGAAGCAAACTCTTGTCCAAAATTGCAACCACAACTTCCGTTATGTATGCATCATTACTTAAAAACTAAAATATGTATCTGTAGTCTTAATAATGTACGGTTTATTTATAATTATGTAATTCAGAATTTACCGAAATAAACGTTTAAAGTTTTAATCTCGTTTCCTTCTCCTACTTCATTAACCTGCCCTCTCCACTCTAGTTAAGATTACAAAAAGTATAAAGGGATCAACTTTTAGTGTGTGAAATAATTTTTATTGAAATATCAACAGTCAACACAACCATCATGTCTAGTAAGTAGAAATAATTTTTACATTATTTTATTTTAAATTTTTTCCGAATCAATTGTTTGAAATTTAATTACAACACTTCATCATCAGTCTTAATAAATTAATGTAATCTATTTATTAAATTTCTCTTTCTTTTGTTACAGAACATCCCGCAGGTTACTATGGGGACTATAACCCAGATTTGGTTGTTAACCACGCTGGGTTAACCGAAGAGGAGGTGGACCACCTCCTCACCCAAATTCCCGCGGGCACCTTCGAGTGGGTTTCCCTTATTAACATCTATCTGCGACTGGAACCGCCCCCATCCCTTGGAGGTTATTTTGATATTTTTACCGTGGGGCGCTTGACCGCCGCGATAGACACCGATGAGGAGCGGGGTATAATTGACATTTGGGTATGGGTACATTAAACCTCATACATGTTGGATCGTTTTATGATGTTCATAGCGTTTTTTATGATGTTCATAGCGTTAGGTTTGGCTTAAAAACTGCAATTAAAAATTTATTTAGGTGTATGACTTTTTTAGTTTAAGTATGTAGTTTGTTTTATGTATAATAAAAAATAATATTCATTCTGATTATTTTTGTTATCTTATTTCCTGTCTAACGTTTTTTTCTTGTAAATTTATGAATCAAAAATTTTATAAATATCCAGTTGTATTTGATTATTAATTTATCGTTACAATCATTTTCCCCAAAAAATTTATATCCAATAGTTTACAAACAATATATACATTTCTAATAGTTAAAACACATTTATACATCTTTTATAAAAAAAGTGGATTTGTTTAATTGAAATAGGTAAAAATTCATATCCAAAACCTTAATTAATTACTGGGCGGTTAACATTTTTTACCAAAAGATTTTGAAGAATTTACAACAATTTATCATAAACCCTCAACAGATGATATAGTAATTATTGTAAAAGCTGAAGTTTATATTTTTTTCATTATCTACTTTTAGATTTAAAACTAATTATCCGAAATCTATAAGCGAAGAATTTAAAATATCAAGTCCAATTTCGGCAGCGATAACAACTTACTCAGGTGGTATTTATCTTTTTCTCAGAGATAATACATATATTACATTATCTAGTTGCATCTCTGGATATAATGTTCCTGGTTTAACAAACGAATTATTTGAAGGTGTTCCTAATAAAATAACAAGGACATTTAGATATTTAAACGGAAAGCTGTACTTTTTTAATGAAAATAATTACTTTGAATATGATGAGTTTACTAAGAGTGTCATACAAGCGGGACCTAAAACTTTATCTATATTTAACATTAATTGTCCGCGAGAACCCATCTTAATTCAATTGAAAAAATTATCTTTTAAAAAGATTATTACACACAATGCAGTCCTGGTTGAAAATTTAACAGATTATACTCGTGAAGAAGATAGTTGGTGTAGTTGGTGTATTCATCAGTGTTTGTTTACAGTAAGTTTATATTACAACTTAATAAAACGTTCTTTCTAAACATCTAATTTAAACATCTAATTTCAGCTTCAGACCTACAAAAGTTGTGCCAAAAAGACGCATCGTAAGTTTATCGAAAATATTGACTTCGGCACAAGTTCTTCATCCACAAATTCTTCCGATTCAGACTACTGAATTCTTCTCTAAAACCAACATAAATAATCTTTTTTTGGTAAATTCTTTAATTTTTTAAATTTGTTTACCACATTTGATTGCTAAAAATGTGTTTAATTTTTTAGGAAAATTTTTATCAAATTTTTATCAAACAAAAAGTGCGTCACAAAATTCCTACGATAAGGTAAACCA
This sequence comes from Tribolium castaneum, assembly GCF_031307605.1. NCBI lineage: Eukaryota > Metazoa > Arthropoda > Insecta > Coleoptera > Tenebrionidae > Tribolium > Tribolium castaneum. The sequence goes on from NC_087397.1 coordinate 13,477,638, forward strand.
CAAAATTAGTATTAAATCATATTTTATTTCATTTTTATTTTTTAGGAAAGCGTGTTATCTGTTAACCGCAAAAATTGATTATAAAAGTTCCGTTTTTTACACATTTCACCAGTTTTATTAAAACTATCTTTGTGAGAAGTTGTATGTGCTCCGCTGTGTATTTTTGCATTTAAATTTCAAAGGATTCTGTAATGGCTGATCAACTATTAAATCTGAATAAAATTGCTGCCTGTGAATATACTGATACATATGTCAGTGCCAACGATTTGGAAGTGAACAAGAAATATAAAATCATCAATTTAACCAAGGCAAACACACAACATGGGGTTATGATGGTAGCATATCTGGACAACGTCGGTAAAGTTTTTTTACCTAAACGACTAACAGCAGTTATGAATGATACCATAATTACGACACTAATGGAAGGACTCGGATCTTATTTGATTTATATGGGACGTAAGCAAGCTAATGGAAATCAGGAACATGATGCCCACATTTTTAATTTCGAACGTATTGTTCACGAAGATTAATGTAAAATTTTTTGGTAAGTGTCATGTTCACCTCTATTTAAAAAACTAATTTATGATTTTTTTCAGGTTTCCAAAATAGACAGCACTATCCACTCTACCTACCTGAGGTTCGACTCCCCATGGAAGGAACAACAACAACAACAACTTTTTTTGCATTATATTTTAAACAAATAACAAAATAAACTTGGTGCGCAACAGACAAGTTAGGCAAACAACATTACAAAAATAAAAAACTACATATACTAGGTTTTTTTTCCTTATCGATAAAATAATGACTTTCCTTTATTAGTTATTAGTGACAAGCGCGATGATTTTCTGATATTTTGCTTAACTCAATACAGCATGTATTGTATATATACTTCATGTATTCACAATTGCACATTTCAAAAATCATATATTCAAAATTTCACAACCCCAAAAACCAAAAATTTCACAACCCCAAAAAGCTACTACTACTACTACTACTACTTGTTTTCTTGGTTGCATATTCGCAAACGGGCGGGGGGTGTGTTTAAAAAAAAAAAATGGAGGCCAGCGCCATCTTTGATTGACGGCTGCGCTGACGGCAGCGCCATCTAGCGAAAAGTTTGCAGACCGTGGCGCCATCTAACGTGAGAATTTAGGCGGAATTTGTGACGACATCGGCGCTACCAACATTACACCCAATATTAATTTTTAAATAAATTAAAATTTTGGCGCCATTTTTTTTAACAAACAAACATGGCCGACTAATTTCAAATATTAATTTTGAAATAATTTAAATTTGGCGCCAATTTACCATTAAACAAAAATGACCGCCGCCGACTTTCAAACTTCCAAGATGGCGACGATTATTATTATTATTATTATTATTATACTACATAAATATATTTGCATCATCACAAATGGCGTCAGTCGGCCGCAGGCCGGCTGACCAGCTGGTCGCAGGCCAGCGAGCTGCGATTACGCGCTTGCGTCTGCGGCTGACTGACACAATTTTCACACATGCGCAGTAGAGGGAGGTGGAGGTGGTTTTTGAACCGGCTATCTCTATCTACTTTTTGGAACCAATAAAGTAAGTGTATTTTAAATCACAAGACATTTTCTGTTAAAGCACTTTTTTTTTAAATATTAATTATTTTCAAACTTATATCTCGCTTATGATTAGTCCTACATAAAAAATGCAAATAACTATTTTGTAGGAAATTTTATCAGCTTTAATTTTAGTAAAAAGATAAAAATTGATAGGAGTAACTGTTTTCGAGAAATAAGCAAGAAACTCTTACCTTAATTAAGCGCTTGCATATAAGCAAATTTAGTCTTATTAGTATTATTATTATTAATGTTATTGTTATTAATATGACGATTAAAGACGACTCTGAAACCTTTAGTGACTTTTATGTCTTTTCCTTTTTCCTCTACTAAAGTGTTAGACACAATTAATTTAGTTTAATTTCAGTATTTCAAACATTTTATTTTGAAGCAAATTTTTGTTAAATATTATTTATATCCATCTCTATAACTCGCTTTTGCTTGGTCCTACATGAATAATGCAAATAACTATTTTGTAGGAAATTTTATCAGCTTTAATTTTGAATGAAAGATAAAAATTGATAGGAGTAACTGTTTTCGAGATATAAGCAAAAAACCAAAGTGAAAACTGTAACAGTTACTGAACAAAAATGTGATTCAGTTTTCAATGTTTTTTGGTTTCTTGCATATATCTCGAAAACAGTTACTCCTATCAATTTTTATTTTTTTACTAAAATTGAAGCTGATAAAATTTCCTACAAAATAGTTATTTGCATTTTTCATGTAGGACTAACCATAAGCGAGATATAAGTTTGAAAATAATTAATATTAAAAAAAAAGTGCTTTAACAGAAAATGTTTGTGATTTAAAATACACTTAATTTATTAGGTACAATACTTTATTAGAAGAAAAAGGAGGTGACATAAAAGTCACAGAAGTCTTCAGAGTCGATTTTAAATGCTGCATTTTCGTCTTCGTCTCAAACATTGAAAACTGAATTACATTTTTGTTCAGTAACAGTTACAGTTTTCTTATTGATTTTTTGCTTATATCCCGAAAACAGTTACTCCTATCAAATTTTATCATTCTTCCAAAATTAAAGCTGATAAAATTTCCAACAAAATAGTTATTTACATTTTTCTTGTAGGACCAAGCATAAACGAGTTATAGAGTTGGATATAAATAATATTTAACAAAAACTTGCTTTAAAATAAAATGCTTGAAAAACCGGAATTAAACTAAATTAATTGTGTCTAAAACTTTAGTAGAGGAAAAAGGAGAAGACATAAAAGTCACTAAATGTTTCAGAGTCGTCTTTAGTCGTCATATTAATTACAATAACATTAATAATAATAATACTAATAGTACTAAATTTGCTTTTATGCAAACGCTTAATTATGGTAACAGTTTTTTGGTTTCTTGCTTATATCTCGAAAACAGTTACTCCTATAAATTTTTATCTTTTCTTTAAAATTAAAGCTGATAAAATTTCCTACAAAATAGTTATTTGCATTTTTTTGTAGGACCAACCATAAGCGAGTTATAGAGTTGGATATAAATAATCTTTAACAAAAATTTGCTTTAAAATAAAATGTTTGAAAAACCGATATTAAACCAAATTAATTGGGTCTAACACTTTAGTAGAGAAATAAGAAGAAGACATAAAAGTCACCAAAGTCTTCAGAGTTGTTTCTAGTACTAAATTTGCTTATATGCAAGCGCTTAATTAAGGTAACAGTTTTTTGGTTTCTTGCTTATATCTCGAAAACAGTTACTCCTATTAATTTTTATCTTTTTACTAAAATTAAAGCTGATAAAATTTCCTACAAAATAGTAATTTGCATTTTTCATGAAGGACTAACCATAAGCGAGATGTAAGTTTGAAAATAATTAATATTTAAAATAAAAGTGCTTTAACAGAAAATGTCTTGTGGTTTAAAATACACTTAATTTATTGGGTCCAATACTTTATTAGAAGAAAAAGGAGGTGACATAAAAGTCGCTGAAGTCTTCAGAGTCGTTTTTAAATGCTGCATTTTCGTCTTCGTCTCAAACATTGAAAACTGAATTACATTTAAAGACTTTAGTGACTTTTATGTCTCCTCCTTTTTCCTCTACTAAAGTGTTAGACACAATTAATTTAGTTTAATTTTAGTTTTTCAAACATTTTATTTTATTTAAAGCAAATTTTTGTTAAATATTAAAAACTATAAAATGGCTTATATTGCCTAAAAACACAAATCACACATGATCTTTTGCATTGAAATGAGAAAACGCTCATGTAACACACAAAATAAGCTCCATTTTTCCTTATTAAAAGTATTATTATTATTATTACTTTTGTTACTATTACTATTATTATTATTATTATTATTATTATTATTATTATTATTATTATTATTATTATTATAATTGTTATTATTAAAAACCGTTTATAACTTTTGTATAGTATTGTTTTTATATCAGTTTTAAAATGAGTGATTAATTTTAGCCAATTTCTTGCCTAAAAACTATAAAATGGCTTAGATTGCCTAAAAACACAGATCACACATGATCTTTTGCATAGAAATGAGAAAACGCTCATATAACACAAAATAAGCTTTATTTTTGCTTAGAAAAGTAAGCTTACTTTTATTATTACTATTATTTTTATTATTATTATTACTATTATTATTATTATTAATATTATTATTATTATTAAAAACCGATTATAACTTTTGTATAGTAAATGTTTTTATACCAGTTTTAAAATGAATTATTAATTTTATTCAATTTCTTGCCTAAAAACACATCACAGATGATCTCTTGCATAGAAATGAGAAAACGCTCATATAACACACAAAATAAGCTTCATTTTTGCTTAGAAAACTAAGCTTACTTTTATTATTACTATTATTTTTATTATTATTATTACTATTATTATTATTATTATTATTATTATTATTATTATTATTATTATTAAAAATCGATTATAACTTTTGTATAGTAAATGTTTTTATACCAGTTTTAAAATGAATTATTAATTTTATTCAATTTCTTGCCTAAAAACACATCACAGATGATCTCTTGCATAGAAATGAGAAAACGCTCATATAACACACAAAATAAGCTTCATTTTTGCTTAGAAAACTAAGCTTACTTTTATTACTATTATTATTTTTATTATTATTATTATTATAATTATTGTTATTATTATTATTATTAAAAACTTATATTAAACAGATAGAAAACGTCGTATTCTGACACAAAAAAACGAATTACGTTATAGACTTGACGAGAACGGCGTATCTCGGACTCTTATAGGACTCTTATAGGGTCAAAAAGTATCAGTTTGGATTAAAACAAATAATTTTTGTTGACTCTCAGTCTGAATTGTTCATCAGTTCAAACAAAAACGGCTTATTTTAGACGATCTTTTGCTTTGAACAAGAAAACTTACATCGAACAGACTAAAAACGTATTAATCTGGCATAAAAGAGCAATTTATGTATCACTTTGGATAAAGGCAGCTAGTCCTATTCGTTTCATTGCTTAAAATAGACAAAATTGTTAATAAATCTAACAAAAACGCTGTATTCTAGCATCAAATACTAATTACATTATAGTTGCGACAAGAATAGCTTATTTGGAATGGTTCTATGCTTCTAAACGAGTAAATTTTTATTAAACAGATGCCAAACATCATGTTTTGTTCTATAAAGACATTTTATATTGCAGTTTGTATTAAAACAAAATATTTTCGTTGATCCTTTGTTAGAAGCAGCAAACCTAACATTTAAGAATCTGAAAACTTTGTATTCGGACACAAACCACCGAATTTTGTATCAGTTTAGACAAAAACGGTTGATTTTCGACAATATTTTGCTTTGAACAAGAAAACTTATATCAAACTGACTAAAAACGTCTTATTTTAGCACAAAACAAAAGATTTGCGTTATAGTCTTAACGAGAGCTGTTAATTTCAAACGGTTCTATGCTTTGAAACGAGTAAACTTTCACTGAACAGAGGAAAAACACCTTATTTCGCATTTTAAAAACGATTCATGCCACAGTTTGGATAAAAACCAATTATTTTCGTTAATTCATTGTTACAAACAAGAAACCTTACATTAAAGAAACTGAAAACTCCTTATTCAGGCACAGAAATTCGAATTACGTTTCAGTCTGGACAAAAACTGCTTACTTTAGACGATCCTTTGTTTTGAATACAAAAACTTACATTAAAAAGATTAAAAACGTCTTATTCTGGCTGAAAACTGCAAATTATATATTACTCTAGATAAAAGCAATTTATCCTGATTACTCCTTTACTTAGAATAGAGTAAACTTGTATAAAACTTAATGAAAACTTTAAATTTCGTCTCAAAGAAATAAATTACGTTATAGTTTTGACCAGCACTGTTTATTTCAAACGATTTTATGATTCGAAACTAATGAACTTTTATGGGGCAGATGCAAAACCACATATTCCATATAAAGCGTTGTTTTAAAGCAAATTATTACCTTTTGCAACAAGAAATTTCACGTCAAAGAAACTGAAAACTTCGTATCCATGCACAAATATCGAATTACTCGTACGTATCAGTTTAGGCAAATACAGATTATTTTAAACGATTCCTTGCTATAAACAAAAAAAAATTTATCAAACATATTGAAAACGTCTTATTCTCGAAAATAAGAGCAAATTATGTATCAGCTTTAACAAAAGCGGATTACTCTGTTTGATTCTATGCTTAGAGTAGAGTAAACTACTATAAAACGTAATGAAAACTCTATATTCAAGCTCAAAAGAACAAATTACGTTATAGTTTTGACAAAAAAAAATTATTTCGGACGATTACATACTTCGAAGTAAGCAAACTTTAATTGAACAAGTGCAAAAGCTAATACTTTTAAAATAACGATTTATGTGGTAATATGGTATTTTGCATCTGTCCTATAAAAGTTTACTCGTTTCGCTCCATTGAATCATTCGAAATAAATTATTTTGACACAACAACAACGAAAATAATTTGTTTTTGTTTAAACTGTAACATGTCGTTTTTATAAAACGTACTAAGACGTTTGGCATCTGTTTAGTGAAAGTTTTCTCGTTTGGGGGCATAAAATCGTTTGAAATTAACAGTTCTGGTCAAAACTATAAGGTAAATTATTTCTTTGAGACGAAATTTAAAGATTTCATTAAGTTTTATACAAGTTTGCTCTATTCTAAGCAAAGGAGTAATCAGGATAAACTGCTTTTATCCAAAGTAATACATAATTTGCAGTTTTCAGCCAGAATAAAACGTTTTAATCTTTTTAATGTAAGTTTTTGTATTCAAAACAAAGGATCGTCTAAAGTAAGCAGTTTTTGTCCAGACTGAAACGTAATTCGAATTTCTGTGCCTGAATAAGGGGTTTTCAGTTACTTTGATGTAAGGTTTCTTGTTTGTAACAATGAATTAACGAAAATAATTGGTTTTCATCCTAACTGTGACATGAATCGTTTTTAAAAGGCGAAATAAGAGGTTTTTCCTCTGTTCAGTGAAAGTTTACTCGTTTCAAAGCATAGAACTGTCTGAAATTAACAGCTCTCGTTAAGACTATAACGCAGATCTATTGTTTTGTGCTAAAATAAGACGTTTTTAGTCTGTTTGATATAAGTTTTCTTGTTCAAAGCAAAATATTGTCGAAAATCAACCGTTTTTGTCTAAACTGATACAAAATTCGGTGGTTTGTGTCCGAATACAAAGTTTTCAGATTCTTTAATGTTAGGTTTGCTGCTTCTAACAAAGAATTAACGAAAATATTTTGTTGTAATACAAACTGCAATATAAAATGTCTTTATAGGACAAAACATGATGTTTGGAATCTGTTTAATAAAAATTTACTCGTTTGGAAGCATAGAATCATTTCAAATAAGCTATTCTCGTCGAAACTATAATGTAATTAGTATTTTGGGCAAGAATACAGCGTTTTTGTTAGATTTATTAACAATTTTGTCTATTTTAAGCAATGAAACTAATATGATTAGCTGCCTGTATCCAAAGTGATACATAAATTGCTTTTTTATGCCAGATTAATACGTTTTTAGTCTGTTCGATGTAAGTTTTCTTGTTCAAAGCAAAAGATCGTCTAAAATAAGCCGTTCTTGTTTGAACTGATAAACAATTCAGACTGAGAGTCAACAAAAATAATTTGTTTTAATCCAAACTGATACTTTTGACCCTATAAGAGTCCTATAAGAGTCCGAGATACGCCGTTCTCGTCAAGTCTATAACGTAATTCGTATTTTTGTGTCAGAATACGACGTTTTCTGTCTGTTTAATATAATTTTTTAATAATAATAATAATAATAATAATAACAATAATAATAATAATAATAATAATTATAATAGTAATAGTAACAAAAGTAATAATAATATTAATACTTTTATTAAGGAAAAATGAAACTTATTTTGTGTGTTACATGAGCGTTTTCTCATTTCTATGCAAAAGATCATGTGTGATCTGTGTTTTTAGGCAAGAAATTGTCTAAAATAAATCACTCATTTTAAAACTGGTATAAAAACATTTACTATACAAAAGTTATAATCGGTTTTTAATAATAATAATAATAATATAAACAATAATAATAATAATAATAGTAATAATAATAATAATAATAATAGTAATAATAATAATAAAAATAATAGTAATAATAATAATAATAATAAAAATAATAATAATAGTAGTAATAAAAGTAAGCTTAGTTTTATAACCAAAAATGAAGCTTATTTTGTGTTATATGAGCGTTTTCTCATTTCTATGCAAGAGATCATCTGTGATCTGTGTTTTTAGGCAAGAAATTGTCTAAAATTAATAACTCATTTTAAAACTGGTATAAAAACATTTACTATACAAAAGTTGTAATCGGTTTTTAATAATAATAATATTAATAATAATAATATTAATAATAATAATAATAATAATAATAATAATAATAAAAATAATAGTAATAATAATAATAATAAAAATAATAATAATAGTATTAATAAAAGTAAGCTTAGTTTTCTAAGCAAAAATGAAGCTTATTTTGTGTTATATGAGCGTTTTCTCATTTCTATGCAAGAGATCATCTGTGATCTGTGTTTTTAGGCAAGAAATTGTCTAAAATTAATAACTCATTTTAAAACTGGTATAAAAACATTTACTATACAAAAGTTATAATCGGTTTTTAATAATAATAATAATAATAATAATAATAGTAGTAATAAAAGTAAGCTTAGTTTTCTAAGCAAAAATGAAGCTTATTTTGAGTTAGATGAGCGTTTTCTCATTTCTATGCAAAAGATCATGTGTAATCTGTGTTTTTAGGCAATCTAAGCCATTTTATAGTTTTTAATATTTAACAAAAATTTGCTTTACAATAAAATGTTTGAAAAACTAAAATTAAACTAAATTAATTGTGTCTAACACTTTAGTAGAGGAAAAAGGAGGAGACATAAAAGTCACTAAAGTCTTAAATGTAATTCAGTTTTCAATGTTTGAGACGAAGACAAAAATGCAGCATTTACTGTCACTTTAATTTTAGTAAAAATTTTAGTAAAAAGATAAAAATTGATAGGAGTAACTGTTTTCGTGATGTAAGCAAGAAACCAAAAAACTGTTACCTTAATTAAGCGCTTGCATATATGCAAATTTAGTACTAAAAACAACTCTGAAAACTTTGGTGACTTTTATGTCTTCTCCTTTTTCCTCTACTAAAGTGTTAGACACAATTAATTTAGTTTAATTTCAATTTTCCAAACATTTTATTTTAAAGCAAATTTTTGTAAAAGATTATTTATATCCAACTCTATAACTCGCTTATTGTTGGTCCTACAAGAAAAATGCAAATAACTAATTTGTAGGAAATTTTATCAGCTTTAATTTTGAAAGAAAGATAAAAATTGATAGGAGTAATTGTTTTCGAGATATAAGCAAAAAACCAAAGTGAAAACTGTTACAGTTACTGAACAAAAATGTTATTCAGTTTTCAATGTTTGAGACGAAGACGAAAATGCAGCATTTAAAAACGACTCTGAAGACTTCAGCGACTTTTATGTCACCTCCTTTTTCTTCTAATAAAGTATTGGATCCAATAAATTAAGTGTATTTTAAATCACAAGACATTTTCTGTTAAAGCACTTTTTTAAAATATTAATTATTTTCAAACTTATATTTCGCTTATGGTTAGTCCTACATGAAAAATGCAAATAATTATTTTGTAGGAAATTTTATCAGCTATTGACAGGAGTAACTGTTTTCGAGATATAAGCAAGAAACCAAAAAACTGTTACCTTAATTAAGCGCTTGCATATAAGCAAATTTAGTACTAAAAACAACTCTGAAGACTTTGGTGACTTTTATGTCTTCTCCTTTTTCCTCTACTAAAGTGTTAGACCCAATTAATTTAGTTTAATATCGGTTTTTCAAACATTTTATATTAAAACAAATTTTTGTTAAAGATTATTTAAATTCAACTCTATAACTCGCTTATGGTTGGTTCTACAAAAAAAATGCAATTAACTTTTGTGGGAAATTTTATCAGCTTTAATTTTGAAAAAAAGATAAAAATTGATATGAGTAACTGTTTTCGAGATATAAGCAAGAAACCAAAAAACTGTTACCTTAATTAAGCGTTTGCATATAAGCAAATTTAGTACTATTAGTATTATGATTAATGTTATTGTTATTAATATGACGACTAAAGACGACTCTGAAACCTTTAGAGACTTTTATGTCTTCTCCTTTTTCCTCCACTAAAGTGTTAGACACAATTAATTTAGTTTAATTTCAGCTTTTCAAACATTTTATTTTAAAGCAAATTTTTGTTAGATATTATTTATATCCATCTCTATAACTCGCTTATGCTTGGTTCTACAAGAAAAATGCAAATAACTACTTTGTTGGAAATTTTATCAGCTTTAATTTTGAAAGAAAGATAAAATTTGATAGACACCGTTTTCGAGATGTAAGCAAAAAACCAAGAAGAAAACTGTAACTGTTACTGAACAAAAATGTAATTCAGTTTTCAATGTTTGAGACGATGACAAAAATGCAGCATTTAAAAACGACTCTGAAGACTTCAGTGACTTTTATGTCACCTCCTTTTTCTTCTAATAAAGTATTGGACCCAATAAATTAAGTGTACTTTAAATCACAAGGCATTTTCTGTTAAAGCACATTTGTTTTAAATATTAATTATTTTCAAACTTATATCTCGCTTATGGTTAGTCCTACATGAAAAATGCAAATAACTATTTTGTAGGAAATTTTATCAGTTTTAATTTTAGTAAAAAGTAAAAAATTGGTAGGAGTAACTGTTTTCGAGATATTAGCAAGAAACCAAAAAAACTGTTACCTTAATTAAGCGCTTGCATATAAGCAAATTTAGTACTATTAGTATTATTATTATTGATGTTATTGTTATTAATATGACGACTAAAATCGACTCTGAAGACTTTGGTGACTTTTATGTCTTCTCCTTTTTCCTATACTAAAGTGTTAGACTCAATTAATTTAGTTTAATTTTGGTTTTTCACACATTTTATTTTAAAGCAAATTTTTGTTAGATATTATTTATATCCATCTCTATAACTCGCTTATGCTTGGTCCTACAAGAAAAATGCAATTAACTACTTTGTTGGAAATTTTATCAGCTTTAATTTTGAAAGAAAGATAAAATTTGATAGGTGTAACTGTTTTCGAGATATAAGCAAAAAACCAAAGTGAAAACTGTTACAGTTACTGAACAAAAATGTAATTCAGTTTTCAATGTTTGAGACGAAGACGAAAATGCAGCATTTAAAAACGACTCTGAAGACTTCAGCGACTTTTATGTCACCTCCTTTTTCTTCTAATAAAGTATTGGACCCAATAAATTAAGTGTATTTTAAATCACAAGACATTTTCTGTTAAAGCACTTTTTTTTTAAATATTAATAATTTTTAAACTTATATCTCGCTTATGGTTAGTCTTACATGAAAAATGCAAATAACTATTTTGTAGGAAATTTTATCAGCTTTAATTTTAGTAAAAAGATAAAAATTGATAGGAGTAACAGTTTTCGAAACATAAGCAAAAAATCAATAAGAAAACTGTAACTGTTACTGAACAAAAATGTAATTAAGTTTTCAATGTTTGAGACGAAGACGAAAATGCAGCATTTAAAATCGACTCTGAAGACTTCAGTGACTTATATGTCACCTTCTTTTTCTTTTAATAAAGTATTGGACCTAATAAATTAAGTGTATTTTAAATCACAAAACATTTTCTGTTAAAGCACTTTTTTTTAAATATTAATTATTTTCAAAGTTATATCTCGCTTATGGTTAGTCCTATATGAAAAATGCAAATAACTATTTTGTAGGAAATTTTATCAGCTTTAATTTTAGTAAAAAGATAAAAATTGATAGGAGTAACTGTTTTCGAGATATAAGCAAGAAACAAAAAAACTGTTACCTTAATTACGTGTTTGCATGCAAGCAAATTTTGTACTATTAGTATTATTATTATTAATGTTATTGTTATTAATATGACGACTAAAGACGACTCTGAAACCTTTAGTGACTTTTATATCTTCTCCCTTTTCCTATACTAAAGTGTTAGACACAATTAATTTAGTTTAATTTTAGTTTTTCAAACATTTTATTTTAAAGCAAGTTTTTGTTAAATATTATTTATATCCATCTCTATAACTCGCTTATGGTTGGTCCTACAAGAAAAATGCAAATAACTAATTTGTAGAAAATTTTATCAGCTTTAATTTTAAAAAAAAGATAAAAATTGATAGGAGTAACAGTTTTCGAGACATAAGCAAAAAATCAATAAGAAAACTGTAACTGTTACTGAACAAAAATGTAATTCAGTTTTCAATGTTTGAGACGAAGACGAAAATGCAGCATTTAAAATCGACTCTGAAGACTTCAGTGACTTATATGTCACCTTCTTTTTCTTTTAATAAAGTATTGGACCTAATAAATTAAGTGTATTTTAAATCACAAAACATTTTCTGTTAAAGCACTTTTTTTTAAATATTAATTATTTTCAAAGTTATATCTCGCTTATGGTTAGTCCTATATGAAAAATGCAAATAACTATTTTGTAGGAAATTTTATCAGCTTTAATTTTAGTAAAAAGATAAAAATTGATAGGAGTAACTGTTTTCGAGATATAAGCAAAAAACTGTTACCTTAATTAAGCGCTTGCATATAAGCAAATTTAGTACTATTAGTATTATTATTATTAATGTTATTGTTATTAATATGACGACTAAAAACGACTCTCAAGACTTTGGTGACTTTTATGTCTTCTCCTTTTTCCTCCACTAAAGTGTTATTCTTAATTAACTTAGTTTAATTTCAGTTTTTCAAACATTTTCTGTTAATGCACTTTTTTTTAAATATTAATTATTTTCAAACTTATATCTCGCTTATGGTTAGTCCTATATGAAAAATGCAAATAACTATTTTGTAGGAAATTTTATCAGCTTTAATTTTGAAAAAAAGATAAAAATTGATAGGGGTAACTGCTTTCGAGATATAAGCAAGAAACTGTTACCTTAATTAAGCGCTTGCATATATGCAAATTTAGTACTATTAGTATTATTATTATTAATGTTATTGTTATTAATATGACGACTAAAAACCATTCTCAAGACTTTGGTGACTTTTATGTCACCTCCTTTTTCTTCTAATAAAGTATTGGACCCATTAAATTAAGTGTATTTTAATCACAAGACATTTTCTGTTAAAGCACTTTTTTTTTAAATATTAATTATTTTCAAACTTATATCTCGCTTATGGTTAGTCCTACATGAAAAATGCAAATAACTATTTTGTAGGAAATTTTATCAGCTTTAATTTTAGTAAAAAGATAAAAATTGATAGGAGTAACTGTTTTCGAGATATAAGCAAGAAACCAAAAATCTGTTACCTTAATTAAGCGTTTGCATATAAGCAAATTTAGTACTATTAGTATTATTATTATTAATGTTAATGTTATTAATATGACGACTAAAGACGACTCTGAAACCTTTAGTGACTTCTATGTTTTTTTCTTTTTCCTCTACTAAAGTGTTCGACACAATTAAATTAGTTTAATTTCAGTTTTTCAAACATTTTATTTTAAATTTCTTATTAATTTTTTGCTTATATCTCGAAAACAGTTACTCCTATCAAATTTTATCTTTTTTCCAAAATTAAAGCTGATAAAATTTCCGAAAAATAGTTATTTACATTTTTCTTGTAAGACCAAGCATAAACGAGTTATAGAGTTGGATATAAATAATATTTAACAAAAATTTGCTTTAAAATAAAATGCTTAAAAAACCGAAATTAAACTAAATTAATTGTGTCTAACACTTTAGTAGAGGAAAAAGGAGAAGACATAAAAGTCACCAAAGTCTTCAGAGTTGTTTTTAGTACTAAATTTGCTTATATGCAAGCGCTTAATTAAGGTAACAGTTTTTTGGTTTCTTGCTTATATCTCGAAAACAGTTACTCCTATCAATTTTTATCTATTTACTAAAATTAAAGCTGATAAAATTTCCTACAAAATAGTAATTTGCATTTTTCATGTAGGACTAACCATAAGCGAGATATAAGTTTGAATATAATTAATATTTAAAAAAAAAGTGCTTTAACAGAAAATGTCTTGTGATTTAAAATACCCTTAATTTATTGGGTCCAATACTTTATTAGAAAAAAAAGGAGGTGACATAAAAGTCACTGAAGTCTTCAGAGTCGACTTTAAATGCTACATTTTCGTCTTCGTCTCAAACATTGAAATTGAATTACATTTTCGTTCAGTGACAGTTACAGTTTTTTTATTGGTTTTTTGCTTATATCTCGAAAACTGTTACTCCTATTAATTTTTATCTTTCTTTTAAAATTAAAGCTGATAAAATTTCCTACAAAATCGTTATTAGCATTTTTCTTGTAAGACCAACCATAAGCGAGTTATAGAGTTGGATATAAATAATATTTAACAAAAATTTGCTTTAAAATAAAATGTTTGAAAAACTGAAATTAAACTAATTTAATTGTGTCTAACACTTTAGTAGAGAAAAAAGAAAATGACATAAAAGTCACTAAAGGTTTCAGAGTCGTCTTTAGTAGTCATATTAATAACAATAACATTAATAATAATAATAATACCAATAGTACTAAATTTGCTTATATGCAAACGCTTAATTAAGGTAACAGTGTTTTGGTTTCTTGCTTATATCTCGAAAATAGTTACTCCTATCAATTTTTATCTTTTTACTAAAATTAAAGCTGATAAAATTTCCTACAAAATAGTTATTTGCATTTTTCATGTAGGACTAACCATAAGCGAGATATAAGTTTGAAAAGAATTAATATTTAAAAAAAAAGTGCTTTAACAGAAAATGTCTTGTGATTTAAAATACACTTAATTTAATGGGTCCAATACTTTATTAGAAAAAAAAGGAAGTAACATAAAAGTCACTGAAGTTTTCAGAGTCGATTTTAAATGCTGCATTTTCGTCTTCGTCTCAAACATTGAAAACTGAATTACATTTTTGTTCAGTAACAGTTACAGTTTTCTTATTGGTTTTTTGCTTATATCTCGAAAACAGTTACTTCTATCAATTTTTATCTTTCTTTCAAGATTAAAGCTGATAAAATTTCCTACAAAATAGTTATTTGCATTTTTCTTGTAGGACCAACCATAAGCGAGTTATAGAGTTGGATATAAATAATCTTTAACAAAAATTTGCTTTAAAATAAAATGTTTGAAAAACCGAAATTAAACTAAATTAATTAAGACTAACACTTTAGTGGAGGAAAAAGGGGAAGACATAAAAGTCACCAAAGTCTTGAGAGTCGTTTTTAGTCGTCATATTAATAACAATAACATTAATAATAATAATACTAATAGTACTAAATTTGCTTATATGCAAACGCTTAATTAAGGTAACAGTTTTTTGGTTTCTTGCTTATATCTCGAAAACAGTTACTCCTATTAATTTTTATTTTTTTACTAAAATTAAAGCTGATAAAATTTCCTACAAAATAGTTATTTGCATTTTTCATGTAAGACTAACCATAAGCGAGATATAAGTTTAAAAATTATTAATATTTAAAAAAAAGTGCTTTAACAGAAAATGTCTTGTGATTTAAAATACACTTAATTTATTGGGTCCAATACTTTATTAGAAGAAAAAGGAGGTGACATAAAAGTCACTGAAGTCTTCAGAGTCGTTTTTAAATGCTGCATTTTTGTCATCGTCTCAAACATTGAAAACTGAATTACATTTTTGTTCAGTAACAGTTACAGTTTTCTTATTGGTTTTTTGCTTATATCTCGAAAACAGTTACACCTATCAAATTTTATCTTTCTTTCAAAATTAAAGCTGATAAAATTTCCAACAAAGTAGTTATTTGCATTTTTCTTGTAGGACCAAGCATAAGCGAGTTATAGAGATGGATATAAATAATATCTAACAAAAATTTGCTTTAAAATAAAATGTTTGAAAAACTGAAATTAAACTAAATTAATTGTGTCTAACACTTTAGTGGAAGAAAAAGGAGAAGACATAAAAGTCTCTAAAGGTTTCAGAGTCGTCTTTAGTCGTCATATTAATAACAATAACATTAATAATAATAATACTAATAGTACTAAAGTTGCTTATATGCAAACGCTTAATTAACATATCAGTTTTTTGGTTTCTTGCTTATATCTCGAAAACAGATCCTCCTATCAATTTTTATCTTTTTCTCAAAATTAAAGCTGATAAAATTTCCTACAAAATATTTATTTGCATTTTTTTGTAGGACCAAACATAAGCGAGTTATAGAGTTGGATATAAATAATCTTTAACAAAAATTTGCTTTAAAATAAAATGTTTGAAAAACCGAAATTAAGCTAAATTAATTGGGTCTAACACTTTAGTAGAGGAAAAAAGAGAAGACATAAAAGTCACCAAAGTCTTCAGAGTCGTTTTTAATAACATTAATAATAATAATACTAATAGTACTAAATTTTCTTATATGCAAGCGCTTAATTAAGGTAACAGTTTTTTGGTTTCTTGCTTATATCTCGAAAACAGTTCCTTCTATCAATTTTTATTTTTTTACTAAAATTAAAGCTGATAAAATTTCCTACAAAATAGTTATTTGCATTTTTCATGTAGGGCTAACCATAAGCGAGATATAAGTTTGAAAATAATTAATATTTAAAACAAAAGTGCTTTAACAGAAAATGCCTTGTGATTTAAAATACACTTAATTTATTGGGTCCAATACTTTATTAGAAGAAAAAGGAGGTGACATAAAAGTCACTGAAGTCTTCAGAGTCGTTTTTAAATGCTGCATTTTTGTCATCGTCTCAAACATTGAAAACTGAATTACATTTTTGTTTAGTAACTGTAACAGTTTTTACTTTGGTTTTTTGCTTATACCTCGAAAACATTTACTCTTATCAATTTTTATCTTTTTTTCGAAATTAAAGCTGATAAAATTTTCTACAAAATAGTTAAATGCATTTCTTTTGTAGGACCAACCGTAAGCGAGATATAGAGTTGGATATAAATAATATTTAACAAAAATTGGCTTTAAAATAAAATTTTTGAAAAACTGAAATTAAACTAAATTAATTGTGTCTAACACTTTAGTAGAGGAAAAAGGAGAAGACACAAAAGTCAATAAAGTCTTAGAGTTGCCTTTAGTCGTCATATTAATAACAATAACATTAATAATAACAATACTAGTAGTACTAAATTTGCTTATATGCAAGCGCTTAATTAAGGTAACAGTTTTTTGTATTTTGCTTATATCTCGAAAACAGTTACTCCTATCAATTTTTAACTTTTCACCAAAATTAAAGCTGATAAAATTTCCTACAAAATAGTTATTTGCATATTTCTTGCCTAAAAACACAGATCACAGATGATCTCTTGCATAGAAATAAGAAAACGCTCATATAACACACAAAATGAGCTTCAATTTTGCTTAGAAAACTAAGCTTACTTTTATTACTATTATTATTATTTTTATTACTATTATTATTATTTTTATTATTATTATTATTATTAAAAACCGATTATAACTTTTGTATAGTAAATGTTTTTATACCAGTTTTAAAATGAGTGATTTATTTTAGACAATTTCTTGCCTAAAAACTATAAAATAGCTTAGATTGCCTAAAAACACAGATCACACATGATCTTTTGCATAGAAATAAGAAAACGCTCATGTAACACACCAAATAAGCCTCATTTTTCCTTATTAACAGTATTATTATTATTACTTTTGTTACTATTACTATTATTATTATTATTATTATTATTATTATTATTATTATTATTATTATTAACTTTTGTATAGTAAATGTTTTTATACCAGTTTTAAAATGAGTTATTAATTTTAGACAATTTCTTGCCTAAAAACACAGATCACAGATGATTTCTTGCATAGAAATAAGAAAACGCTCATATAACTAACAAATAAGCTTCATTTTTGCTTAGAAAACTAGGCTTACTTTTATTACTATTATTATTATTTTTATTACTATTATTATTATTTTTATTATTATTATTATTATTATTATTATTATTATTATTATTATTATTAAAAACCGATTATAACTTTTGTATAGTAAATGTTTTTATACCAGTTTTAAAATGAGTGATTTATTTTAGACAATTTCTTGCCTAAAACTATAAAATGGCTTAGATTGCCTAAAAACACAGATCACACATGATCTTTTGCATAGAAATGAGAAAACGCTCATATAACACACAAAATAAGCTTCATTTTTGCTTAGAAAACTAAGCTTACTTTTATTACTATTATTATTATTTTTATTATTATTATTATTATTACTATTATTATTATTATTATTATTATTATTATTATTATTATTATTATTATTATTATTATTATTATTATTATTATTATTATTATTATTATTATTATTATTAACTTTTGTATAGTAATTGTTTTTATACCAGTTTTAAAATGAGTTATTAATTTTAGATAATTTCTTGCATAGAAATGAGAAAACGCTCATATAACTAACAAAATAAGCTTCATTTTTGCTTAGAAAACTAAGCTTACTTTTATTACTATTATTATTATTTTTATTATTATTACTATTACTATTATTATTATTATTATTATTATTATTATTATTATTATTATTATTATTATTATTATTATTATTATTATTATTATTATTATTATTATTATTATTATTATTATTATTATTATTATTATTATTACTATTATTATTATTATTATTATTATTATTATTATTATTATTATTAACTTTTGTATAGTAAATGTTTTTATACCAGTTTTAAAATGAGTTATTGATTTTAGATAATTTCTTGCATAGAAATGAGAAAACGCTCATATAACTAACAAAATAAGCTTCATTTTTGCTTAGAAAACTAAGCTTACTTTTATTACTATTATTATTATTTTTATTATTATTACTATTATTATTATTATTATTATTATTATTATTATTATTATTATTATTATTATTATTATTATTATTATTATTATTATTATTATTATTATTATTATTATTATTATTATTATTATTATTATTATTATTATTATTATTAAAAACCGATTATAACTTTTGTATAGTAAATGTTTT
The DNA here is from genome assembly GCF_031307605.1 of Tribolium castaneum. Taxonomy (NCBI): domain Eukaryota; kingdom Metazoa; phylum Arthropoda; class Insecta; order Coleoptera; family Tenebrionidae; genus Tribolium; species Tribolium castaneum. The sequence continues at coordinate 13,496,813 of NC_087397.1, forward strand.
TATACCAGTTTTAAAATGAGTGATTTATTTTAGACAATTTCTTGCCTAAAAACTATAAAATGGCTTAGATTGCCTAAAAACACAGATCACACATGATCTTTTGCATAGAAATGAGAAAACGCTCATATAACACAAAATAAGCTTCATTTTTGCTTAGAAAACTAAGCTTACTTTTATTACTATTATTATTCTTTTTATTATTATTATTATTAATTTTACTCTTATTATTATTATTATTATTATTATTATTATTATTATTATTATTATTATTATTATTATTATTATTATTATTATTATTATTATTGTTATTATTATTATTATTAAAAACTTATATTAAACAGACAGAAAACGTCGTATTCTGACACAAAAAAACGAATTACGTTATAGACTTGACTAGAACGGCGTATCTCGGACTCTTATAGGACTCTTATAGGGTCAAAAAGTATCAGTTTGGATTAAAACAAATTATTTTTGTTGACTCTCAGTCTGAATTGTTCATCAGTTCAAACAAAAACGGCTTATTTTAGACGATCTTTTGCTTTGAACAAGAAAATTACATCGAACAGACTAAAAACGTATTAATCTGGCATAAAAGAGCAATTTATGTATCACTTTGGATAAAGGCAGCTAATCCTATTCGTTTCATTGCTTAAAATAAACAAAATTGTTAATAAATCTAACAAAAACG